>NW_024037076.1:17780298-18036168 GCF_015706575.1 Patiria miniata | reverse complement strand
TTAATCAGCGGATGGTTGCTATGGTATGGAATTAGTAAACATATTGATTGCACAAGTTGCAGCTGGCCATCCATTGCTGGCATCAAGCCAAACGTGCTGTTCATAGGCAGAAGTTGATGTAACTTCCAAGGGAGATATAAATATTGGTACAAATGTGATAAGTCCACGCGCGCGCGCGCACAGACGCACTACGTGCACGCGCGCCGTCGCGTCGATGAAAGGCCAGTTCGGCGTAGCTTTTTGAGACCGCAACAACAAAAATAAATTTCTCCTGGAATAAGCGTTTGTTCGCTTACATTCCATGAATTTTTCGTTCACATTTGAACTTCGGTTAGTGAACTTATGATTTGCAAATGTTATGCAGCTGACTTCAGTGATCTTTTGGGGTTTTGGAGACGGCATTTACGTATATCCTACGAGTACGACCATACAGCTTTTACAAGATGCCTCGTCAGAACGTCAGCCCAAGCGATCCGCTCGCTTGTCGACATTTCATGCGATTTGTCACAGCCGTCCAAGGTTTCCAGAACATGAATTCTCAGCGTTATAGGCCTAGGCCTACTCGTACTTTTTGGAATGCTGAATCACCACTGGATTATGTCAGCCGTCCATGATTGAAGCTTGTGTAGTCCTACTTGAATCATGGCCCGTCATAAGTTTACGGACACCGAAGTCCATGTGCTAAATCAACGGTCATGACGGTGCGTTCCAGCCGAGTCCCGGGCGCGCATCCCCGCCCAGCTTTCAATCCGCCCCGGTGCTGGTGGCTGGTGTTCTCGGCATGCTTGACCGCGGCAACGTGTCGGCCTGCAGTACAGTGTGAACGCTGGATGTTTGTTCTTCACGACCCTCTCTCGAGATTTCCCGCTTCGTGCACTGGCTTGGACATCATGCTCAAACATGCCATGCATGATGGAATTCAAGGTGAGAATTTTCCAATCACACAGCATTTGTTTTGGGCCCGTTTTTTTTGTTGTACTGTGCAATATCGTGTGAAGTTTTTGTTCACCGTTTCTATGATTTTAGTTTTAACGCTAGGCCTCAATTATACGCAGCCAGCGGTAGGGCCCTATCGAAAGTGCGGGAGATCGATCGACATTTGATTGAATCCTACAATTTCCTTTCATACCTCCATGGTTTGACCTAATTTGGATAGTTGAATTAATGATTTTGATATTTAAACTGAACAAATTGTCCAATATGTCTGATGAGTTTTACGGCACATTGAATGTAATATCACCATGATCACTCAGACGGGGCATCGGTGTTGACGTCGGCATAGGCCTAGGCCGATTTGATACAAATTCGATCATTCGGGGACCGTTAAGCGCGAATGCCAATCCACTGCAAGCTGAAGGCGAATCATGGTGATTAGGCATCACTTGATCACCGAGGCCTTAACTTTGGTAGCCTACTGAGTCAACTTTATACCTGGGTAGCTTAATTGTTTGCCATAATTAATAAGCCTAGGCCTACATCCTGGTTTCCTGAAGCTATGACTATGAGCATGAGCTATTCTAAGTGTTCAGTTGACTTGTTCATTCACTTTTGCAATTACTTCCCTCAACGGAGATACCTGGTCCCTACTTCATTTTATTTGAAAAAAAAAAATTATTATTGAATTTTATCAATAGTTTTTTTTTAATAATATAATTAATAGGCCTTTGTTGGCCCTATATTACGACATGTTGAGGCATGCAGTGGGGCTTGTTTTGTTTCCTAACATATAGGACTAAAACTCATGAAAGAATTAGCAGGGGCTAGGCTCTAGCGCCTATTCAGTTATTTCATTTGTATTTGTCTCAAATCGTGGCCAGAGTGCAAATGTAACCGTAAAACATAATAAGAAGTAAATGAATAATAAATAAATAAACTAAAAAAACACACAAATATTAAAACAAACAAAAACAAATCCAATAAGATACTAGAGCTAAAACAGCCCTGGGCAATTAATTAATTTTTCAGACCATTTCTAGTCTGACAAATGTTATTGTTCTGCAGCTAATTTGAGCCGATCTTTCGGCATTGGTTCCTAATACAATAAATAGGGGCCCGGGGCCTATAATAACACCGCGGTGCAACCTGAGCAGTTTTTAGCCAGTGCATGTAATGCCAATTACATAGTTATAAACATAATCATGATGATATTAATGGTAGGGCCTACACAATTAAATGTGAAGATATCACTTTAATGCAAATTTAAAAAAGAAGAAGAAGAAGAAGAGGAGTGACAGTGTCCCCACTGGCATGATTAATCTTGACAGTTCCTAAGATAAGATAGTACTTCCACATAAATTTGCGATTTTGGCCAAACATGACATGATCGCTGTTTGTCAGAGCAGCTGCTTTCGGAGCAGGTTGGCAGATCTGAGATCACTGGATGGGCACTATCTTAACCTATTTTGAAAAGGCATGTTAATTGTTAACCCAAGGAACCTGGCCAAAGAGTCCAAAAACGCAGTAGACTCCGCTTGACAATGTGTAATTAACCCAACCTTGTATGATTGCAGCAAAATGCTAGATTCTTTTTCACACAATTAAGGGGGACCTATTCATTCGAGGTATAGTTTCTCTCCTGTTTAGCTTGACATCCTTTTCTGTCACCTGGGCCAACTTGTGAAGCCATAGGAATGTATATACTAACATTTAAAATTATAATGAAATACTATACTACAAACTTTAATAATTAAATAGTAAATAATTTCTACTAATGCTATAACAGCGAGACTTTACCATAGACTTGTGCACAAACCTAAACTATCACCTAATCCAAGTTTACCTCTTATCTTTTCTTCACGAAATTTGGTGATTTTCTCGAGCTAGATAATTTGCAACACAAACATTCCTTGTCCTAAGGGTCGTTCTAACAATAGGATGACTCCAATTTGTCACCCCCACATGGCATGTTGCCAAAATCCAGATGTGACTTGCCAAATAAATAAAAAAAAAAAAAAAAGAACCTGTCGCCCATTTGTGGGATGCTGTAGATTATATAATAATAATGATAATAATGATAACAAACACCCTGACAAAACAAATAAAACAAACACCCCAACATCCCAACAAACAAACAACCTAACGAACACATAAACAAAAAATAAATGAATACATTTAAAAGATAGATATGTTTGCAAAGGATAGCTGCTGCTTTGAGTATTTTCTGTTGCAGGATGCCAGGGGATAGCACACGCTACAAATTGGTTTGGGACCGGGACTCATACCATCGAATGCTCTTCAGATTTGCAACATAGAGGTCTTCCAAGGTTGAACATCTTGTCAAGTTCGGTTGGTACTGATCGTCCAGCAATTTGGCCAGTTTGGCGTCCAGATTATAAACTGTTGCCTAAAGGCGAATATCAGGAAAATAACTGTCAACAGGAAAAAAGCTGTCAACAGAAAAAGCGGCACACTTTTTTTGACCATGACCTATTAAATTCTATGGACATCCATTTCAATGTTGACGCGATTTAAAAGCATGATGGCATTGAGGAGGATAATACAACATAAAGTGTAGGCTAAGTTATAGGATCTGTAGACACATACATTTAACCACACGTTGCGAGTTTACGTGCTTGACCCAGATCTTTAGCAGCCCAATTGTACTATTCATATGTAGGCCTACCTGTAAGTGTAATAATATTTCCCATTGTCATGTTAACGTTGATGCACCGTACTTAAGCCTCCTGCTGGTTATGATTTTTCACACACACAAAAAAAATTGGGCTTCAAAAACAAGGAACAGATAAAGCTGGTTAGAAACATTTCTTGACATGAAATGAATATTGCTAAGTAAATTACAACTTGGAATTTTCTAAATTGCATTCATGCTTTTGATGTCATTGTATTGGGTTGTAGGTTGTACATAGTCCTGGCTATTTTGTACTGTATTTTATTTTACATTGAACACGGAATACTCATCTTCAGGTAACAGTTTAAATGACTAACTATAGCTATACATTGACTGTTTACATTTAATAACGGCTACTTCAACAAGTTCATTGTTTTAAGGGGATTTAAGTAATAATTGTACTTTTGGAAGATAACATAAACAATTAAAAAGTAAAAAAAAAAAAAAAAAATCTTTATGCCTCCAGATAATTTTGCTCCAAAAACTACAAAGAAAACTTGGTCGCCTATTTGGGGGCCGGAAGGGAATTTTTTCGATCTTTTCCACCAGGATGGGTTTCGTACTGGCTTTTCGCCTTTTTCAGGAGCAATAATAGCTAATTTGTTTAGTTCACGTTAGTGATACTCACAATAGGAGGTTGATATGTTGGGGATATTTCCCCTTACTGATTTAGATTAGATCTACCCACGGGAAAATAGTACATTTCGTCCTCTTTTTGTCCACGAATGGTTTTGCCACTTTGTAGGCCAGCTTATGAAGGTAGCCACTAACATTTCCCCCTCTGTATCAATTGAATCTATATCGATCAGGATTGGTTTGAGAAATATAAAAAAGTATTAAATCAACATTTGTAATTAGTTTTACCTCTTTTGACAACGTTATCCAATGATCAAGTTGTGGCGTATGATTATAATACCTAACTTTGTAATGTGTATTATTATTATGCATGTTTAATTTTCAAAAATTCAAAAGAGGCAGCTTGTGTGGTTTAGGAAGAGTGCCAAGGATTTGTGGCAAGCATGCCGATGAGGTTACAGCATTAATGATGTTTGCAACATTAAGTCTTTAAAAAAAGAAAGAAATGGTAGCAGTTCGCACTCTATCCTCAGTTGGTAATATATACACAACTCCAGTATTACCCTGGCGCTAGTATTTGTTTCGTTCAGTCTTTCTCTTTTGGGGTTCTACTCTTCGGGGTAAGGGTGTGAGGGTACTGCCTGTCGTCCCATGGGGCGCGCGTTGCGCGTTTGGCGAAGTTGGCTGGGAGCGACGGGCAGTGCCTCAATTCAAACTAAATAAACAAGTTGGGTGAATAGTTCTTAAGTAAAACCTTTGAATTTGGACGTTAAACATTTAACAAGTTGTGTTTAATCTTTGCAAAAAGTACGCCAAGCACCCATTTGTACTGATGGGGCATGCCAACCGTATCTACGAGCGGTGGACCAAATCGGTTGCTTTAACTACAAATAACTTCTTGAGTAATATAGGCATATAAATACTAAAGTCACGTGACAAATACTTAAGTCATGTGACAAAACACTTTGGCTAGCATCCACTTGTTCTGGTGGGGCTAGTGAATGGTTGGCAAGCGTGCCAAGGTTTCGGGCCCAGTGATGCCAAGCATGGCAAGTATTTGGGGCAAGCGTGCCCCGT
Source organism: Patiria miniata (assembly GCF_015706575.1). Taxonomy (NCBI): domain Eukaryota; kingdom Metazoa; phylum Echinodermata; class Asteroidea; order Valvatida; family Asterinidae; genus Patiria; species Patiria miniata. The sequence continues at coordinate 18,030,887 of NW_024037076.1, read as the reverse complement.
TTTTAGCTTGTTTAAAATGTTTCTAAGGCAAATATCTTTTAGCAAATAGGGAATTATCGGTATGTTATAGCTTGTTAACGTATTTACGGACATTTAATACAGTTAAACATTGACCGAGGAGAAATAAATTAGCGGCTCAAAAAATCTATGCTAGAAAAGTCAAATCAACTCTCACTGTGTGGTTTTGTGTGTTGTCTGAGAATAATCGGGGCAGTTATTACGCGGCACAAAGCCAACCGCCATTTTTCTGACAATAATCTGGGCACACTAATATAATAATGTAATGGCGAGAATTAGTATCGTCATTCGTGGTAACAAAATTTGCATCGGGTAATGAAACAATATACATGTATGATGTAGTCTCACAGAAGGTACTAACAGTTGGTCATGACCTAGGCGAGAGGTCAAGTTTGGTATGCATATTGCCAAGTCAGCAAGAGTACTCAGATGCAACGTATTCTGTGCATGCAGTACGACGGTTGTAGTTTGAACCAGTTCTGGAAGCTTCCACACAGGTGGTAAGTTTTGTCTTTTGTGTTGTTTGATTTAATTAATCCCGATATACAATATGATAGATTTAGAAATGTGAGATGAGATGAATTAGTGGGAGCAATTATTGGCCAAAGGATCGTGTGATAAAACATGAATATGAAGGGGAAAAAACAACCCTGATTTTGATTTCCTCATATTATTTTTCTTGGATGACGATGCTGTTATACAGTATAACTGCTGTGCAGCTCACAATATTATGAAGTAAGTTCTGTATTTGAGCCACATTATGGGGTGGTCTTTGTTGAGTGTATACCTAATATGAGGCTATAAGCCTATGGGGCGAATTACAATTGCAAACACGCAGTATCAAATTTTTGTAATCTTGGAAAATTCAGTGGAGTGGATTTTTTTTTGAAATCGTGATTAACTATTCAACAAAAGCATGCTAGTGTTATCACCTCTGCCTAAGTTATGTAAGCTGAAAGGGACCAGCATATGAATGATTTTGAAAAGAAAATTCTAGTATTTGTAAGGTCAGGTACAAATTGTTTAACCATAATTTCCATTTCACATGATGTTATTGGCGTATATTGTTTAATATTTTCTTTCTGTATATTTTCAGGGTGTGTCTAATCCCTTGCAGATGAAAGAAGCTATTGACTTTTAAAATAAGGTAAGTGTCTTTTGGCATTGATCGTCATTTAGCAGTGCAGTGTGTGATTGTATAGATCAGCTGTGTATAAAACTTTTGAAAAACCCGCAGTGCGTGTACATAATAAATATCCCTAAATTTTTGGGTACCATGCAGTGTTTCACAGTGATTCAAAACGTTCGTTTTACAGAACATGTGTTATGTTTTGAATATAGGGTCCCCTGTAGATGCTCGATGTAATTGCATACATATCGTCACCGTTTTCACGAACAGCCACATACTATATATTATGTTGATTTTGAAGTAAAGTGTTTTCGAGATAATCACAAAAGAAGTTTCTCATATTTTAAAACTGCAAGAAATACTACTTTGCAACAACTTTGTGCAGCAAGAAAACCATCACACGATTCTACGTGAGCTGAAGTTTTACATAAACGGTAATAAGACTTAATAAAGCAGTAATTAGTGGAAATTAATTAGTAAAGATATGTGGCTCTTTGTGAAAACGCAAATTCACGTTTCCGACATATTGGCCCTTTCTGTTCAACGTGTATTTCCATAGGCGCGCGTGAGTACGCGCGCGCGCCTGAAAATGTAACAAAGATATGTGGCTCTTCGTGAAAACGCAAATCTCATTTGACCTACTTTTACGTATTTCCGTGCAATGGGTTTTGTACGCGTTCAAAGGGCCAAAATGTATGTGGCTCTTCGTGAAAACGCAAAATGCAGTTATCGAGATTTCTGCCCCTTGCAACATTAATGTAACTTAGAAATTAATGATGTTTTGCTTACAGAAACATGTCAAAATGGTTAAGTACATTGTTTTAATGCGAAATATCGAAAAAAATCAAAATCGAAAAAAATTGTAATTTTGGAGATATGTGGCTCTTCGTGAAAACGGTGACGATATATGTCCAGCAGAACACCAAGTTTGAACGTGGCGAGGGTACGAAGACGAGGAGAGTGCTAACTATTCATGAGGTAATTTTGTATTGTAAATATATTATTCAAATCATCAATTTCATTGAATGATGATGTTTGGCTGAGATTCTATCTTGCATAATAAACTTTCAACTTCCACTGTAAATTTACTCTGGCGGTAAAACATCATGAAATGAAAAAGTATAACATTCTAGGTGAATACAATTTTTAAATTTTTAAATTTTAAATACAAAGTCTCCGTAAATACCTACATGACTGCAAAGTTATTGGTACGAAACTGTGAAAAGCTTGCCTATTTTCTTCAGATTTTATTTTTAATATTTGATCCATGATCAAGCTCAAGCTGTAACTTTACAGTCTTTGTGCACATTATCTCTGATAACAAAGGTTAATATTGACGCGAGTCCCAAAAAGGCCGACAATTGTGCAATTTACTTTTGAACCCAATTTTGTAATCAGTTTTCATATTCTTTCTGGAGTAAACTTTATTAATGACTTGTCATTTTAGGGTCTCCAATTTTCTTTTTACTGTGAGCATGGTTTCACTTTCAAAGTTGATCAGTTTTTGTATGGCTCACTCAGAAATCTTGTTTATGTCCACAGAATGCTGCTGAACCAGACAGAGTATCTGCATCAAAACTACAGCTTACATTACATGTGGAGACACCATCAAGAAAGTCTCAAACTACAACACATACAATGATGCGCTTCTTCTCCAGCTTCGGGGTACTATGCCTTTGATTTGGATTATCCAAAGTATTTTCACGTGCTTTGAGTTCTTTTCAAAAAATCATAATCAGAGAAAAGTTTTCCTGGCAGATTCCAGCAAATTCATGCAGTTCACTACAAGGTATTTGTGTATAAATTAATTGGATATACTGTTGAAATCTCAGCTAAAGATCAATACTTATTTTACCACTTCAAACTACATGTATAACGCAAACCTTCATAGGTTTTAAAAAACAAGTATAATTCATTTGCAGTTTTACTTCTAACTCTCATTGAATTGGAAAATAATTGTTTTTAGCCCTATTTACAGATATATTCATTTACTTCAAATTCACCCTTTTGTGTTTGTTTATGTTTTTGTTTCTTTGTTTTGATACTTGTAAAAAATGTAATTGGCCTTAATGTTGGGGTCTTAAAAAAGGATTGTTGGAAACATACTGATAGGCATGGTAGTATATTCACATAAATGTCACATTATTTTTGCTGTCGTAATGTAAATATTCTCTAGGGGTGACCATAAAAGTACATTTGTATTTTATTGTGTCCATTTTCATGATTCGATAGAACTCAATAGGCCTTTCACCACAATCCTATATGTGAAAATGAAGACAGCTTTGTGAAGTGCCCTAAATGCGTTTATTTCAATGTTGTTAATATTGTGACTGAAGTTTTACTTGCAATTTTGAATACTGTTCGAAAACTAAACACACATTGTGAATATAAACACTTGAAAATAATAATAAATGGCGTCACATGTTTAAAATCTGTCACAGGCAATAAACGTGTCACATGTTTAAAATTACAACAGATTGAAGTGTTTTCTGTTGGACTGTGTGTTTACTTTTTAAATGTCAGTAGTATTTAAATGTTAAACGCCTTTGATGTATATATTTTAAACACTGTTCCGTTTAAAGATTAAACACCGTCAGTGTGCTGATTTTAAACACCAAATATTTTCAAATTAAACATGTTCATTGGATAAACTGCGTCACATGTTTAAAAACTGTCACAGATTAGTGTTTATTTAGGTGTTCTAAACCTAAACACGTGGTTTACAGTGAGGCAAATACAAATTTGGAGGACACTTCCACCAAAAACATATATCAGATCCTGACTACATATATATATAGCCAAGTCAAGTCAGAGTGAAATTCATGCAATCAAATTGATGCTGTTTTCTCTTTGGGTTTTTACTGAAGTGATCCTTGTTTTAAAGTACATGTATTTTAATATAAACAAATTAAAGTTAGTTGCTCTCTTAATCGCCATATCTTTCCGTTTTGGAAGTAATAAAATTAAGTCATTTTGCTTTACACACCTTTGCTGTAGTTCCAAAAGTAACATGCAATATAAAAAAAATATGTGCAGTGTACATGTCAGTGTTGTAGTCGAGACAGGATAGTCCGAGACCGAGACTAAGACCGAGACCTGAAGATTCGAGACCGAGACCGAGACCGAGACCGAGACCAGCCCCTTCAAGGCGGACCGAGACCGAGACCGAAATGGGAGACGAGACCGCTGATAAGAAATAACAATAGTCGACATAAAAACCAAGACACGTTATTATAGTTGAAAGTTGTAACCTTTCTATTCACAAAGATTACAGACCAAAATTTTGACCAGTGGCAGTGTTGACAAATTGATACATGACACCTTACTTGAGCAAAAAGTAGTAACACTTAAGAAATATGGGCTTTGACATGTTGTCTGCACCCAATCGTGACAAAAGTAAAAAGTTAAAGGTAGATGTTTCATCTGTTATAGGAACTCGATTCCTAAATTCCACAGTATCCCCTAGGTTTCAGCTATGACCTCTAACGGATATTAAAGATGCAATTTTATTTTTACATTGTGCCTTTTTTTTCCTAAAATAAATATAGGACTTAACTTCTAACAAGACTTGTGTACTTGATTTTAAAAAATGGGAGCTAGAAAATGTTGAACTAATTTTTAAATTTCTGTCATAGAATGTGGACTTGTACATGTTTTTCTGAACAGGATTTTAATTTTTGAAGAATAATGGGGTACTTCAAAATGAGCAGCCAGAAAATGGGGTCTCATCATACACTCTCATGGCAACAGTGAGTGGTAACTGGTAAGAGTGTGTGAGTTCAATGCTGGAAAATCAGGTAGGAAAATTTACTTTTTCTTCAAAATACTGTCCCAAATTAAAGAGAACATTGTGTGGGGTCGAAAATATAACTAAATTGAAGCACCTCATTTATTATCAGAATACAAAATGCAAGTGATTACGCCCACAAGGGGTGGGCTAAACTACACAATCCCCCAAAAATGGCAGGCCCTAATTGCATCAATTGTTACAAGTTTATACTTTGCTTTATGTGCCCGACTCAACAGATAAATGCCGAACTTGTTCCAAGTCGTTCAGTGACTGGTACTGCTGCAGCTTTATATGTACTTTTGGGACTTTCCAACGTGCAGTCGAGTCCAAACCGACCACGATATATAACAAGCTTGATCTACGGGCTAGCAAATGTTTTAACTATCAACGGTACTGAACGAAGTGAACACAAAGTAATCGATCGAGCTGTAAAAGCTACGTATTGCCGGTCTCGACCCGAGACCAGCCAAAATATCGAGACCAAAGGGGACCGAGACCGAGACCAAGACCGAGACCACAGCTTCCGAGACCGAGACCGAGACCGAGACCGAGACCAGCAAAAAGTGGTCTCGAGACCGGTCTCGAGACCGAGACCGGTCTCGAGACCTACAACACTGGTACATGCGTGTGTCCAGATCACCCTCCCCATCCCCACCCCCCACCCCCCCCCCGCGACATACACACCCCTTCTCCTCCTCGCTTTTCGATATTCCAAACTGCCCCGTGTTGTAAAGAAAGCCATCTTACATAGTTCAGACTTTCCCAGAGGCCATATGCATGTATGTAATCAGAACAAAATTGAACTTGTTGACTTGTTGGGGGAGGGCGTGGTTCTCTTTTGAGCTTTGGGAGTGGGGGTGGCAGGGGAAGGGGTTAGCTGTGAGACGGCTGTTGGTGTAGATTGTAAAAGGTTCACTTGCAAATTGATATATATTTTACAATTTAATTTAGGCAAATACATGTAGAAATCAAAATCTAAATTTAGTGGCAAGGGAATGGGCGGGGCCTAGCTGGGCGGGAAGGACTGGACATCATTTGAAGAATGGTGCACTTCAATCAGAGGACAATCTATATGGCAATTTTTATTCATTGCGAATTGCAAACACATGAGTTTTGCCCATGTGACAATGATTTTACCGACAAAACCAAGTTATTGGTGGGTGGTCACACCCACCCTCAACCCCAAGCAATGCCCCGGGGGTGGGGGAAGGGGAGGCTGTGAAAAAGAAGTCTATGTTATTTCTAAAGTGTTCACTTGCATATTATTTATTAACATTTGTTTCGTTTTGCAACATACAAGTTCTAAATTCGGTAGCAAAGGGGAAGTGGGCGGGGCCTAGCCAGGTTTGGGGGGGACCTACATGACCTACTATTCATCCACTGGTCTAAAATGATGTGTGATTCTATTTGTGAAAATGTGCTAGATTCAAGAACAATACCAATTATACAAGTTATTACTCAAAAGAAACTTAAGGAAAAAACTGAAAATACACTTTTTAAGGTTTTGTGAATTTTACAATTTTTGGAGCACTACTTCACAAAGAATATACAATAACCCAAGATGTTCTCACCAGATATGAAAAGACCAATGTCTGAACTAACCATAGCCGAAGGGAAATTATTCTGAATGCCCTGGCAAGTGCCATTTTGGAGGGTTAAAAATGGGGTAAAAAATGCAATTTTGCCAGTCGTAAAAACATGCTGTATTGTAGGGCCTAAAGATAAAATAAGAAGCGTTTCTGGATGATACTTTGTTGTGATATAGCTACTTTTGTGACTTTACTTCGCAGTTTGGCTTGATGACCTTTGGAAATAACGCAAAACAATTGAATTTTTGTAGCCTCAAAATTGCCCCCAAATGGCCAAAACACATTATGGCCCGTTATTATGGCAACGAGTAAAATATCGGTTTAAAAAGGTCTATTTTGGTCACTTGCTCCCAAAGTCCTTTCATCCCACAAAGTATAAAAAAAAAATTGAGCGTGGACACTTATATGAAGTATTTACACGAAATGACACTGAACTTGTTTAATTCGGTTTGACTTGAGAAATTGCATGATTTATATTTGCTGTTCATTGCGTTCACTTTTGAGTTTAATATTTTGAGGAAATCCTAAATTTGTTGATCAATCTTGAGTTTGTTGACTTCTTTTGATTTAAGGAAACTCCTGATTTAACTTGAGTACTCTGTAAATATTTGTGTAAATAGTTTATTTAGATTTTTCTTTTGAATTAAATTTAGATTTTCGTTTTGAAGTTGTTTGAAACTGTTTCTTCTTTGCTTTGTTGATTGAGTTCAAGACAAAACTATCCTAACTATTTTGGCTGATTTGGGGAACTAGTTGACGAACACACTCTCTAATGTAGGGGGTTTTCTGTTCAACTTGTGAACCCCAAAATGTGCTTATTGAAAACGAATACATTTTTAAATTAAAACGAATTTTGTACAGATCCTGACTATTTTATTGTATATGTTATAGTCTTCCAAGGACAAAAGTAAAAGATAACCTGAATACCCTCACACATAAGCCTGGAAAAAGGTTTCAGAGACTTATATGCTGGGGCGGGAGAAGCAAGACTGTCGGGCAAATTGACCAGGGAGCGAGTTGGTCAGGGGGCGAGTTGACCAAAGCACAAGATATCGATCACATCATTCGTTTCATGAAAAATATTACATAAAAAGAAACGCCAAAGAAATTTGACTTGGAAAGATGCACTTTATTTTTCGATTCTGTAGTGCATTATAATTATTTCACCAAAGACTGTCCGTTGTGTTTTTCTGTATTTTCTCGCTTACAATATGAACGACCACGGGCAAAACTCAGACTACCATAGAACTATATTAAATCAAATTAATTTAATATAGCTCTATGAATGTAACAGTATTGTGGGCGTGCTTAAGGTAATATGCAACATTTGCTTTTGCTGAAATTTTCAGAAATGGATGGATTTGGGGGGTTAGTATTTCATAGCAAATATTGTTACACTGACCTGTGTAATGGTTTTGTGTTCATATATGCTGGAAAAACTAAGATAAAAATGTTGCTCTTCTAGTCTGGTTCCCTGATCCTATTTCAGACGAAATTTAGTGACGTCGGGGGATTGTCAGGTCAGGGGACCAGGTGGTTTGCAACCGTTCACGGATGTTTACCCAATTGCAAACAAAATGTGGACTCACTAACTTTGGTGATTGGGGACAGTATTTAAAAAAGTAAACTTTCTTGAAAATGACAGCACACCAGGTGCCATGATTTCACAGGATGCTTGCTGTGTTGTGTTAATCAGGCGTCGTCTGTAGTTGGGTTTTCAAAGCAGCCGCTCGCGCGGCAACCTGCAATACGAAGCTTGCTGGGGATAAAACTCACGACCGAAAATTTGCGGATGCCAGAACGGGACGTGCATTTTTTGACGCGAATATTTCGCGTCAATAATTGGGACCGCAGAGCGAGACGTGAAGTTTTAGACGCGAATATTGACGTCAAAGTTTTGCGAATATTGACGTCAAAATTTGCGAATATTGACGTCACAATTTGCGACCGGAGAGCGAGATGTGAATTTTTGACGTTAATATAATATTGACGTCAATATTCACAAAGTGCGATGTTCATTTAGAACCACCATAAATAATACACATAAAAGGAACATTCGAACTTGTTGAAGAGCACATACAGTATTAGAATATCATTAAAACAAATTGGTCAGATATTCAGTCGAATGCCAATTTGACAACCTTCACTCTAGCAATGATTAACTACGGAATGTAAAAAAAAAATGTAGACTTACCTTACAAAACAAAGTGCTTAGTTGGATGTCCAAGCCCTCCTCAGAATCTCTCAATTGTCCTCTAAAAAGCGAAGTCCAAATGGCCTCTGGTCCGGACGAGGTGCGATCCGAATATCCTCCAGTGAAACTTGTCCAATCCAGGTGCGCTCAACTTTTACAATCGAGCTCAAGTCTGAATAAGCTGAACCCAAAATCGAGGGAGTCCAAAGCGTGAACCTGACGTGATAACGTGAACGGCGTCGACTGCTGCAACACTACAGGTGCGTTCTCTTTTATCACTCCTGGACAGTGTGTGCTTTGTATACCATTGTCTATGGTGTGATCCAGTGGCGTAGCCAGGAATTTTTCAGTGGGGGGGGGGGGGGGGGGGGGGGGGGGGCTGGGGGGCTGGAACATTTCATGGGGGGCGTCATGTAGGGGCGTCAATCGCTTCTCAAAAGTGGGGGGGGGGGACATACCTTGATCAGAACTGATGCAAGCGCGAAGCGCGAAGCGCGAAGCCCTTACGGCGTGGGGTTCGGGGCCCGCCAAAGGGCCCCGAAAAAAATTGGATTCTCGATGCTCTGTGGTGTGATCTGAGGCAATTTCTTACCACTTTAACCATGGAGAAATAAAACAGTGTTTTATTTCTCCATGTTTTATTTCTCCATGCTTTAACCAATAATTATCTTAGCACAAAAGTTAATAATTTAAACATAATTTTCGAGGTTTTCTCAGCTAAAGGCATAAGAAAAAAATTTGAACATTGTTTTCGAGGTTGGAGTCATTGAATCAGCTACCAGAATTCTGAGCTATAGGCGTGGGGTTCGGGGCCCGCTTAAGGGCCCGAAAAATGTTGGATTCTCAATGCTCTGTGGTGCTATCTGATGCGATTTCTGACCACTTTAACCAATATTTTCTAAACAAAAGATACATTAATTGTAGTACAAAATAGGGCTCTGTAAATGAGACACGAGTTCAAAAATCTGGGGGGGGGGACATTTGATATCGTGTCCCCCATCCTTCAAAAAGTCCCCCAGGATTGACGTCCATGGCGTCATGTAGATCAATGATAATTTTTTTAGAAACTCAACATCTCAGTGGGGGGCGACTTGGGGGGGGGGGGCGACAAGGTTTCATTTTACGGCTGAGATGTTGAGTTTCTAAAAAAATTATCATTGATCCCCCCCCCCACGCCCCGCCGTGGCTACGCCACTGATTTCAAGGAATTTTTATTGGTCTATTATTATTATCTAGCTTATATTATGAATGGAGGAAAAAGTTTGTGCGTGGCCGATTCGCGTGATATCGCTGACTGAAACTGTGTGACCCACGGAACACCTGTCTATAATACGTGTTCCGTGGTGTGAGTGGGTGACATCAGTGTTGTAGTCGAGACCGGATAGTCCAAGACCGAGACCAAGACCGAGACCTGAAGTTGCGAGACCGAGACCGAGAGCCCCTCAAGGCGGACCGAGACCGAGACCGAAATGGTTCGAGACCGAGACCGAGACCGCGGATAATAAATAACAATAATCTAAATAAACAAGTCTGTCCTTGAGATGTTGATGTTCATGGGGATGTGAAGGAAGTGTTTGAAGGTTAGGAATCACTTGTACCTGCTTAATTGTGTCATGCGAGTGCTCTTCGTGTTTGCTTCATGCCATAAATTACAACATGGCAACAGAATTTGTTATTGTCACAATCAATTACAAATTTGGAAACAACCTAATTTAAAGAAGGGGAAACCCTTATTTGATGAACTTCTATATTTTTGCCACTTTTTAAAAAAAAATATTTTTTTTTAAATATTGTTTAAGTACTTTAAAGTGTAAATCTGGTGAAGAAACTCTAACTTAGGAGTACGACAATTTGTACTAGTTTTTGCAAAACTTGAACATGTTGAAACTTGACAAAAGTAAAAAGTTAAAGGTGGATGTTTCATCTGTTATAGGAACTCGGACCCTAAACTCCACAGCCACCCCTTGGTTTCAGCAATGACCACTAACGGATATTTAAATGCAACTTTAATTTTACATTGGACCTCCTTGTAAACCTGATTCGCAAAAAATTGGAGCAAGAAAATATTGATTTATTTTTTAAAATTTCAGTCATGGAATATAGATTTGTACATGTAGACAAAAACATTGAGAGATGGTAGCCAGATATGGATTGGTCTGCCCCCCCCCCCATCCCTCTTTGTGATTCTCCTTCCAACCCTGCATGTTTGTGTGTCCCCTACATGTTTGTTTCTTGTTCCTCTGTCATTTACCTCTGAAGAAGGCCTGGCTAAGGCTGAAATGTAATGCCACTTTATTTTTGTTTAATGTCAATAACGTTACATATACTATAGAAGATTGATGAACCATATTTGCCTGATCTATCTTCTGTTAATTGCCCGCCGTCATCATCGTCATTAGCCTATTTGAGAATATGGCCGACACAATAGAAGGGCGCTGTCACAAACTGAATGTGGTGGGCGAGATGTACTTTTAGGATTCATGGCTCAGTGCCCACGCCTCTGTGTTTTGTACCGTGCCATCGTTTCGCCCGCATCAGCTACTTTGCTGGGCAATTTACTTGAATATTTTAGTGATTAACAAGTACGACATATTGCCAATATATTAATAGTTTATTGTGATGGCCGTAAACAGCATATAGCGATTAATGGAACACAATTCTTCTCGACTCATGCAAATGCAATTGACATTTAGGAAGGATTCGAGGCAGGCAATTATACTCTATTTTTGTGTGACTATGGCAGTAGCTCAATTTGTGTTTATCACAGATGAAAAGATGAATACATGGCGAGTCAAAAAGAAAGTGACCGTATGATCAAAAAAAAATGGCACGCTCCATTTTGTAAAAAATATAATTGGGATAAAGAACATGTTATTGAGTAGTAACTGTGAACATTTCACGTTATTTGCATACTCTATTCCCAAGTCGTGTCTATTTTAATAAAGAGATCACAAAATTCAGCTGTCCACCACTAATACCAATTTAACGGTCTACGAAATGATGAATATCCATTAATAAATATATTTATAAAGGAAAAATTGGAAAGGAAAATAGAAAAAAAATCACCAATATTTCTAGGGAAGAAGAGTTGAATTGTTCCCCATATTCAAAATACAAAATCTGACTGTAAAAATAATGTTTCAGTCTTGATTCATAAGATTTAAATCTCAGTTGTATTTGGAATCAATGAGGATGGCTATAAAGTGCTTGTTTCAACAGATCATCCCACAATAAAAACGAGAAATAAGAAGAGGAGCAATGGTTATTGGACTATGCCTCACTCACTAGAAAGTGAAGAGAGACATGTCCATTAGCATCACACTGCAGTCACATTTGCCCTAAACTGATACTTAACCCTAAAAGGCCGGGGGCGGAATCCGCCCCCTCTCTTTTTGGGTGGTCTCGACTCGAGACCAGCCAAAATATCGAGACCAAAGGGGACCGAGACCGAGACCAAGACCGAGACCACAGCTCCCGAGACCGAGACCGAGACCGAGGCCGGCAAAAAGTGGTCTCGAGACCGAGACCGAGACCGAGACCGGTCTCGAGACCTACAACACTGGTAATACGCATTTTAGATTACCATTATGCGCTATGTCACGCCGGTTGTCAGCTTACTGGTCCGCGGTCGCCGGTCGAAGGGTCGTTTCTCAGTGGTCATCATGTGGATCATTCGCGACTATTTAGATTTAGATCAATGATAATTTTTTTGAAACTCAAAATCTCAGTGGGGGGGGGGGGGACTGGGGGCGACAAGGTTTCATGGGGGGCGGACGCCCCCCCCACCACGCCCCCCCCCCCCCGTGGCTACGCCACTGGCGTGATCTCCAAGAACATCATGTAACCTTATACACCTGTATTAATGATGAGTTTACCATTTGTTTGAAAAGCATAATTTTGTGGAAAAGCCTCAATCAATTTGCTTCCAATCATTTTTTTTAATCCACGTGGGTAGTGATCCCTTAGGATGGGGATAACATAATATGGACACTCAAATTAGTTTTTACATTTCATCCGGGACGCAACCAGTATATCCCCCAGATGCATATAAATGTTGTAAAAACTCACCATATAAATCGAAGGCCAAAATGTATGACCATGCCTTACAATCTCGTTCTTATTGTCTACTTCTTTTCAATATGCATTGAACAGGACGGTTATATGCTGTACCCACTGTGCTTGGCAACTTTGCGTTTCCTTAACAAAATTAAATAAGAATAAAATAAAGATAAAAAAACTAGATGTTAATTGCGTTTGTCTTTGTAACAAACGCAGGATGATGGGGCGCTGAACTATTTGTTTGACAGTATTAAATTTGTTAATTTAATTAAAAATGGCGGATCTAGCACTGTTCTTGTGATAATGTAACGTAGATGCAAACCTCAATAAAGGAAAAGCTGTCAAGATAACCAGAATTGGGCAGTACATGTACGAAACATTCGGAATTCCATAAACAGCGCAAGCTATAGAGTATCATGGTGTCCGACCTCTCCCTCCTCCCCAGTATCGGATTAACGTACGGGCCCAGGCCGGCCTCAGGTCCACATTGTCAGGGCCTCTCACAAAATGCTTACTGGAATCACTTCGTCCTTCGGTATCAGTCCAGGCATCTTCAGCATACCCGATTTGGGGGCCGGGGAGCAAAATGGATAGTTTCTGAAAAAGTGGCTGCATCTCTTACTTTTCTAAAGGGTAAAACAAAAATTAAGGTCAGTGGGCAACGAAGCTGACCACTCGACCATGTGGTTTCCTTTTTGTTCTGTACAAGCAATTATGTCCTGATGGGCGGAAACACGTGGATGATTGTAAGTTACATTTTGAGCAATAGCCTATATGCGTTTGATTTGTCTGGACATTGGCATGTCTTAAACAGCCGTAATGACACGCAACAATGAACGCTGCATTAAACTACATGTACTATTACCAGCGGCGTGGCCAGGGTTCTGACGGGGGGGGGGGGGGGAGTGGAGGGGCTGGATTTTAGATTGGGGTTGGGGGTGCGCTAGTTCCTTTTGAACCCGTTAACCATGTTCACTTATAGGATTAACAAATTTCCAGTCGGGGCGACTGTAATTACATGGGAGATTTTTGTAAGGGCACGGTCAAGTCGGGGAACTAAAACAAACATTTTCACCCCCCCCCCTGGGCCCTCCCCCCCCCCTAAAAAAAAAACCTCTTAGGGGGGCTCAAGCCCCTCTCTTCCCCCCCCCCCCCCTTGGGTGCGCCAAGGATTTATTGCTAGAGTAAGCTATCTGTCCCTATATTCGAAGTCCGAAGAACATTGAGCGGAGGGAACGGGAACCAGTTGAAGCAGACGACAGTATGGTAGATTTTTCTTTTTCCTTTTTATCCCCCTGGCTTTCAAGCCAGACAGAAAGATATTGCGATCGCGTATTCCTTCTGTGTGTCCGTGTGTGTGTGTGCCATTTTGGTTAGGTTCAACTATAAGTTCAGTCATCAATCTCAACCAAACCTGAAAGGTGGTCTCTGGAGAGGAGGCCGACGTAAAAAAAACCCAATCCTTTCCAATATGGATATTTGCGAGGTCGAGAGCTCAGCTCAGTATTACTAATGGCTCTAAACATGTACCTTTCCACACTAAAGGGGTACAAAAGTGTGACATGGGATTGGAAAATGAAGCAGGATAATAATATCAAGTTGTTTGTCCTATTTTCCACTTGTACATTCCCACCCCATTGTTGAGGATGGTACCAGGACGGAGCCTTGGTTCCATCATGAGATTTTTGAAAATATCAGGATCAGAGACCATACTCCTGGACAAATTCAGGAAAGACAGAAATAAGTCTGCTCTTTATAAAGCATACTGTCAAATCAGAAATAAAATCCAGAGGGATGTAAGGTCTGCTAAAGCTAATTATTTCAGTCGTAAGATCGAAGAACACAGAAATAACTCAAAACAACTTTGGAAACAGTTTAAAACACTTGGTTACAGCAATAAGGCTAAGGGTCAAACTAGAGTGGTTCTTGAGGTTGACGGTGAATTTTGTTTCGATACAAATAAAGTGGCCAACTATTTCAACAAGTTCTATACCACAGTTGCCTCTGAATTGGTGAACAAACTGCCAAGTGCCAATAAAACCTTTGGGACTGAATCCAGAGCCTTCAAGGATTACTACGAAAGTAAAGGTGTCACTCCTGATTGCCTCAAGCTTTCTGCTGTAACTACTGATTTTGTGTATAAAGAATTGCTCAAATTAAACTCTAATAAGAGCACAGGTCCAGACAATATACCGGTCAAATTCCTTAAAGATGGTGCTAATGTACTACAAGACCCTGTTTCATTCATCATTAATTTGTCAATAACCAGTAATATTGTTCCCACTGAACTAAAGTTTGCTAGAGTTAGGCCATTATTTTAAGAAAAATAGTAGATCTGATGTTGGCAATTACAGACCGGTCAGCATACTAAGTGCAATAGCTAAACTTTTAGAAAGAGCTGTATACAATCAATTGGACAGATATTTCACTGACAACAACCTGATTTATAATTTACACTCTGGATTCAGAAGTTCCTATTCAACTGACACTTGCTTGATTCATCTAACTGATCACATTCGATCTCAGATGGCCAAAGGTAATTATACAGGTATGGTGTTAATTGGATTTACAGAAGGCTTTTGACACTGTAGACCATGTGATCTTATGTAAAAAGTTACTAGCTATGGGTATTAATTCGGATTCTATTCATTGGTTTCAATCATATCTTTCTAATAGACAGCAAGTTGTCAGTGTCAACCAGGTTGAATCTCAACCAATGGGTATAACATGTGGTGTTCCACAGGGCAGTGTATTAGGGCCACTTCTCTTTCTCTGTTATGTAAATGATATGAAAATGAGCGTTCAATCTGATTTGCTGCTGTATGCTGATGACAGCGCCCTATTCATTTCTGGTAAAGACCCGGAAGTAATAGCTGACAGTTTGAGTAGGGAACTGGAATCATGCAGGCAGTGGCTAATCGATAACAAACTGTCTTTGCATCTTGGCAAAACTGAGTCTATCCTCTTCGGATCCAAACAGAAACTTAGTAGTGTTGACAAATTTGACGTGTGCTGTAATGGAAAGATTGTTACTCCTTCTAATTCAGTTAAATATCTGGGCATAAAACTCGATCAGAGTCTAACTGGTGAGGACACTGCAAATTCTGTAATCAAAAGGGCAGGTGCTAGATTGCAATTTTTATACAGACATGCTAATTGTTTGAATGAGAGCTCCCGAAAAACACTCTGTTCTGCTCTAATACAATGTCATTTTGACTATTGTTGTTCATCCTGGTACTCTGCGTTGTCGGTAAAATTGAAGAAAAGGTTCCAAACTACCCAAAATAAATTAGTCCGGTTTATTTTAAACATAGATTCCAGATCACATATTGGTCAAGCAGAACTGAACAAGCTAGGCATGTTAAACGTTAATGACCGCGTCACACAACTCAAGCTGAATCATGTTTTTAAAAATTTTCATGAAATGGCACCAGACTATCTCTGTCATAAATTTAGGAAGGTCTCAGATATGCACAATTATTCTACCAGGGGAAGTTCCACCAATTTTGTTGTTCCAAGAATTAAAGGGCAAGAGTGAACTTAATTTATTTATACCAGAATTCATCAATGGAATTTACTTCCAAACAGCATCAAATGTTCCAACAATCTTCCTCATTTTAAAAGGGCAGTGTAAGAACATCTCTCTTCGTATTAATTTTGTTTTTTAAGCAGCCGAAATTTTTGTGTTTTCTGTGATTTTTTCTTTAAATTACTTTTCTGTTGCTAGATCCAGTGCAATTTTTTTTGAACTTTTTTATTTATACTTGTACTTGTATGTGTGTTTTTAAGGACCCCAATGGAATTAAGCCGTCTTTATAAACAGCTTTTCGGGTTATCCTTGGCTCTGTATTTACATGTAATACGTTTGTTTATGATACCATTGTATGTTTGTCTGTTTTTTGCCAAAATAAATAAACAAATAAAATTAAAGAAGTTAGGACGTTCCAGGCAAATGTGACAAGATATTAATTTTATGCTCACAGTGCTACGTACGTAACATAGACAGAAAGTTTACCAGGGGGATCGCGCAAGTGTTACTTGCAGTATTTTCACATAAACTTGTACAGTACGTTCTATATTAAGAGCAGTACAAGTTTGAACTTGTTTCACAATTCTGCATTTTATGGGGATCATTGTCAGTTTCAAGTCATAATCTCATCCAGGGCACTACGGACAGACTGACAGAGTGGACGGCCTTCCGCCAAATAGTGCGCAACAAGTACAAAGTGCACAGACGAGATGTATACGTGTATTTGCAAAAAGGATGTCAAAAAATCAATTTGATCATTCACGGATGGAAAACGATTGAACGGTACATAGGCCTACATGTACCATTTTGAAAGTAAAGCGAAAAATCTTTATTTCAAGAATTGATTAAGCGCCTGAAAATGATGAGGATGAGCACATTTTGAATTTGGTGAAGAAACTGCAGGAAATACTCGGCTTGGGTTCTGATGCTGTTTGAACGCTCACATTTTGTATGTAATATGAAACCAAAAAATCAAATCTCAAATCGCTTTGATCACTAAGCAATAATATCTGAGGTAAATAAGAAACAGATGTACCTCTGTACATGAGCTCTGCATGCACATCGATCATTGTCCATATGTAATTCAAACAGCTGAATCGAAGAGATCCTGATGTATGAAACGAGGTTTTATTGAGACATCTGCTTGTACTTGTCACGAGTGACTTTAATCAGTGCACTACTCCAGACGAGCATATACTCGGGTCTCCACGAAAATAATTATTTGGATGGAAAGACATCACGTTAATGCTTGAAAAAAATTAACTCAATGGAATGGTTAAATTTAGGTCTTATGCCTTGGGATAATTTTTTGAGGTGGCATTACCATTGGCGTCCCGGTCCAAACATTAGTGGTGGACATGCCCCCCCCCCCGATCTCCGCCCACGCATGGAGAATAATATTCCAATGATGCGGCAGATGCAATATCTCATTTTATTCATAAACTCTCTCATGACATGTGCCGAGTAACATTATCTGTGGCGTGATCTGCAGGATCATCACGTTACTCGGCAACTGTACCGTTTGTTTGAAAGGTATGATTTGTGGGGTTCGTTCAAAAAATCAAGCTGATTATTTTCGTTCAATTTGTCTATTGAAACAAGAGAACACGAACAGAAAGAAGAACGAAGGGAAAACCAAATGTGATGGGGTTCATCCACATCACACAATAAAAGGAAAGGCTGCATATAGGCTACATGGTGTTTTTTATGACACCATCCCGAATACGCGATTGGCTCTTTGCCATTATCAAGACAACTTAACCAGTCCCATAATATTGGGGGGAAAATGTTACAATATGCTTTTATACTTGACATCAGTGTTGTAGTCGAATACTCTTTTCCGAGTACCGAGTACTGCCGAGTACTGAGTTTGCCGAGTACGAGTACGAATACTTCCGAGTACAAGTACAGGTCTCCCAGTACGATTACTTGTACTTCCGAGTACGAGTACGACTACGGGTATACAAGTACGTACGCGTACGAGTACGAGTACTTGCATTCCGAGTTTGAGTACTTATACTTCCAAATTCTGTGTGATCTTTGAAGCCAAACTGCACGACATACAGGCTTCATCTGATGCTTTTGTTTTGTAGCCTTTAGCTTTAGTGTCAGGGGCGGATCAAGGAGTGTTTGCGGGGGGGGGGGGGGTTATCAGCAAATCACTACTGAAATGTAGACAGGTTTTTTTCTTCGGATACTTGGCCTCTGTAAAATCAATAGGTGGAAGGGGGGGTGGGGCTCGTACCAAATTTTCAATGGGGCGCTGTTCAAATCCGTCGATCATTAACACTATTACAGAATAGTACGCAAACACCCCGTAACCCAGCTGGCTCTGACTAAATCATGTGCACAGGCGCATATTATTACCAGTACATGGGCGGCGGAACAGCGGTGGCAGGGGTGGCAAGGGTGCAAGGGTGGCAGAGGCAGTTGCCACCCAAACTAGTGTAGCGTATTGGGTTCCGGGTGGCATGCCACCCCAATAAGTTTCAAGCATGCAGTAACATTTCATAATGCAAAGATTGAAAAAATTGTTCATTGGGTGTTACGAATAATAATGGCACAAAGGGCACTAGTTTGCCGAACGTGCCATTACACCACATCAACAACAACAACTACGAATAGTAATGCACGTAGTTCAATCAAATGTTCGCGCGTTTAACAACGCTTTACCGCAAATACTGTGCTGTCATTGGCTCCTATACCAAAAATGGGTAGATTAGCTCCATGACAATATGTGTGATGGAACTGATGCGTATTGGGTCGCGTATTCTAGCAAACAAAAACGAATATTCTCTCAACTTTAGCAATAACCAATTTAATGTTCGTAAAGCGGAATACCAAGGACTCATATTCAGCAAAACAATCTTTTAAATAGGGGGGAGAAAACACTTTCCTGAGGCCGAAGGCAAATAAAGCTGGTATTTCGCAAACCACACATGGCTGATGTAGAGTTTCGGATCAGATGAAAAAAAAATTAATACATAATTTATTGCCATATTTTAAATAAATTACAGAATAATCTCCAAAGTGTTTTTCATGATTTTTGTCTTCTTTCGCGTGCTTTTATTTCTCAACAAAGCTTATCAGTATCGCTTGCACGAATACCAACAAAACAAGTGTCGAGATGTAGATCGACAGCAACCGTTACAGTGCACCTTTTTGCGTGCATGCATTGGCGTAGCCGGGGAGGGGGCTGGGGGAACATCCACAAATTCCCAGCGCCCCCCCCCCCCCCGCCTTCACCAAAAAAAACAAAAACAAATTTGCCCCTCGTCCAATATTAAAGGGAATATTTTGCAAACATCAAATATTTTACAAACAACGCCAGCGTTGAAAAAAACTGGGTTTTTTTTTTAATCAAATACTGCCCACAATTTACCATAATATTTACTTAGTCCGCATTTTTTTGCAATCGATTACACACCTATGAACGGGCACACAAGCCAGCTAGACTGTTCTCTGACCATTATTCTTTGACGTCTGTAAATTACTCCATTTCGGTGGGTCAGGGAGCCAGACTACATGAACATGATTGTTTTTCTTGGTTTTTTCCAGTAGTAGAGTCTACGAAAACAAAACCTCAAACAAGTCAGTGTAACGATATGAAATACTAACCTCCCAAATCCATCCATTTCTAAAAATTACAGCAAAGCAAATGTTGTATACTGTATATTCCCTTTAAATCAGAAAAATAACAAACGAGTGTTTAACCCGATTCTCTTTCAGCCTACGGATTAATGAAATACATTTCCTACATGTAGGTTTTTAAATAAAGAGATACGAAAAGAGCAAAGGGAAAAGAGCGTCCCTAGCGTCAACTGAATTCTGGACGGACCCCCCCCCCCCCCATCTCCCCAACCGAATTTGCAGCAACTACCTGGCCAGTCGCCCCCTGACAATTTTGGAAATATTTTGTTGTGCATCCGCCCTTGGTTCCGACCAAAACATTTGCCGGTCCCGTTCACCCCCCCCCCCCCCCCCCCACACACCCCACACACACACACAAAAACACTCCGGTTGAGCAACTGCTCGCGTAGGGTCGTTATTATTGTTTCAAACGTCGAACTTAATATATTTGTATTATAATGGAATGTCTTCAAAATATGTTTGATGGACGCGATTCTCTGCAGTGGCAGTTAAAGCGAATGCTCACTGTCTTAAAGCCGCGGCTGAAAACGAAGTCGATGGGATAGGGTGTTATTTGATAATAGGAAAAGTATGACCCAGAGGCCCATGGTACACTATGCCTACTTTTATAATATAGTGTCTCCTTTAAAAAAAATTCAACGTCCCTTGCTGCCATGAAGTTGTCGTTTGTATGCATGACATCTGTACTCTGTTCATCTTGCTACTAAGTGTTCAGGAGTCTGCACCGCCCATTAGTTGCTTCAATCTGGTCTCGGGCAAAAAAATCTGCCACCAGTCGGCCCCCAGACCAGCCTACGTGAGTTGGGGGTAGGTAGTGAAACACCAAACTTATCCTGAAAGAAGAAATTAAGAAAAGTGCAGTCATTAATAATCGGTCAATTTTCTTTCTTTTCCTTTTTTTCAATGGGGGCGCTTCTGCAGATGCAGAGAATCTTACCGGTCTTCATGGATGCCGAGTTCCTTAGTTGAACACTGGATGATGGCCTCGCAGATCTGTTTGTTGGTGTCACCATCAGTGAATCCTCCGTGAAGTTGAATCAACATGAGGGGAGCTGAGGCCGGTCCAGCACCCATGAACATCCTCACTCCTGCTCGGACACGTACTGTAGCAGCCTTGGTGGATCAAAAAATACAAAATATAAAACAACAAAATGGTCATACACCGAACCTTGTGTGAAGATTATCAAAATATTTTGGCTCTAAATTTGACAGTTTTAGCTCATTATTCGATGGCTTTTGAAAATAGACCCCTTGCATTTGACGTTACATCTGAGGACAGCGGTTGTGTTTGTTTCTTTGTGATATGAAATTTGAAAAAAAGGAAGTTCTAGTGCCCAAATAAGGAAAAGAATTCCATACCGTAAGTCATTTATCTGTCACTAAACACATCAATGTTCACCTCACGTTGTGATTTCACCCAATATAAGACATATCCAGGAAGCTCTGGCAATGTGAAGACATTTTTTGGAACAATGTGTTTTTAGAACCAACACTTTGGATGCACACATCAGCTCGGCAACAGATGGTCTTGGCGGCCATTTGTGGCATTGTTTATTGATGTACATGTATGCGGTGCGCGTGACGTGACATCGACAACGCACTACCCGTAACCAATGATATGCAAACGTGTGCACACGAATCACTCAAAGGCAGCACTTTCTGATAAGCCTATAAAGAGGGCGAGTATGCTTCTAAAGCAAAATTAAACTACAAACTAAGCCTAAATGTGAAAATCAAAATTTGACACAGTTCAACATGTTTTTGTACATGGTGGAAGTGTGGCCTTTATTTACGGAGGTAGTCCAGTAAATTGGCCACATTTATGGGGCTACATCCCGGCCAAAATGGTTGGGACACTTGGAAATAACCTTAGCCTCCAACGGTCACCAACTCCCCCGCTCCCCCGGTCAATGTTGTTCTCTCCAGCGGATGGAGCACACACCGCGCAATGAGAGACAACATTGAGCGGGGGCTGGGGGGTTGGGGGCCCAGCGAGATTTGGCCAGGATTGTCTGAATTTTTTCATTTTTTCAAAATATGCATGACATGCCGTTTTGGGAGCTGTTTTCTTGAGTTTTGTTTCCAAAATTTATATGAAATAGCGGCCGAAGGTTGAATGAAAGAACACATATTTAGGCCAGATAATAATGATCAAAAGTAATACAAAAATGGAAATTAAAAATACAAATGTTCCAATTCTTTAAAATCACAACTTTATTGTTGCGTGCATTGTAACGGTTCGCCATGACGGTTCACCATGCCATTTTTGCCAACAAAGTGTACAAAATACAGTTCGTGTTTAACTTGAAAGGCTCATTATGATACACAAACAATATACAATCCTTGTCAATTTGTTTGTATTCCATCATTCCGTTAATTTGCCGAAAAATCCATCGGTGATCCATCTAAACCAAAATATAAAGGAGTTGAGTGACTCTGCTTCTGATATAATTTACAGTGGTGAACCATGGTTTAATACACTATATACACAGTATTTTTAATCAAATACTGCCCACAATTTACCATAATATTTACTTAGTCCGCATTTTTTTGCAATCGATTACACACCTATGAACGGGCACACAAGCCAGCTAGACTGTTCTCTGACCATTATTCTTTGACGTCTGTAAATTACTCCATTTCGGTAGGTCAGGGAGCCAGACTACATGAACATGATTGTTTTTCTTGGTTTTTCCAGTAGTAGAGTCTACGAAAACAAAACCTCAAACAAGTCAGTGTAACGATATGAAATACTAACCTCCCCATCCATTTCTAAAAATTACAGCAAAGCAAATGTTGTATACTGTATATTCCCTTTAAATCAGAAAATAACAAACGAGTGTTTAACCCGATTCTCTTTCAGCCTACGGATTAATGAAATACATTTCCTACATGTAGGTTTTTAAATAAAGAGATACGAAAAGAGCAAAGGGAAAAGAGCGTCCCTAGCGTCAACTGAATTCTGGACGGACCCCCCCCCCATCTCCCCAACCGAATTTGCAGCAACTACCTGGCCAGTCGCCCCCTGACAATTTTGGAAATATTTTGTTGTGCATCCGCCCTTGGTTCCGACCAAAACATTTGCCGGTTCACCCCCCCTCCCCCCCCCCCCCACCCCCACACCCCGAAAACACTCCTGGTTGCGCAACTGCTCGCGTAGGGTCGTTATTATTGTTTCAAACGTCGAACTTAATATATTTGTATTATAATGGAATGTCTTCAAAATATGTTTGATGGACGCGATTCTCTGCAGTGGCAGTTAAAGCGAATGCTCACTGTCTTAAAGCCGCGGCTGAAAACGAAGTCGATGGGATAGGGTGTTATTTGATAATAGGAAAAGTATGACCCAGAGGCCCATGGTACACTATGCCTACTTTTATAATATAGTGTCTCCTTTAAAAAAATTTCAACGTCCCTTGCTGCCATGAAGTTGTCGTTTGTATGCATGACATCTGTACTCTGTTCATCTTGCTACTAAGTGTTCAGGAGTCTGCACCGCCCATTAGTTGCTTCAATCTGGTCTCGGGCAAAAAAATCTGCCACCAGTCGGCCCCCAGACCAGCCTACGTGAGTTGGGGGTAGGTAGTGAAACACCAAACTTATCCTGAAAGAAGAAATTAAGAAAAGTGCAGTCATTAATAATCGGTCAATTTTCTTTCTTTTCCTTTTTTTCAATGGGGGCGCTTCTGCAGATGCAGAGAATCTTACCGGTCTTCATGGATGCCGAGTTCCTTAGTTGAACACTGGATGATGGCCTCGCAGATCTGTTTGTTGGTGTCACCATCAGTGAATCCTCCGTGAAGTTGAATCAACATGAGGGGAGCTGAGGCCGGTCCAGCACCCATGAACATCCTCACTCCTGCTCGGACACGTACTGTAGCCGCCTTGGTGGATCAAAAAATACAAAATATAAAACAACAAAATGGTCATACACCGAACCTTGTGTGAAGATTATCAAAAT
Source organism: Patiria miniata (assembly GCF_015706575.1). NCBI lineage: Eukaryota > Metazoa > Echinodermata > Asteroidea > Valvatida > Asterinidae > Patiria > Patiria miniata. The sequence continues at coordinate 18,006,967 of NW_024037076.1, read as the reverse complement.
ATTTTGGCTCTAAATTTGACAGTTTTAGCTCATTATTCGATGGCTTTTGAAAATAGACCCCTTGCATTTGACGTTACATCTGAGGACAGCGGTTGTGTTTGTTTCTTTGTGATATGAAATTTGAAAAAAAGGAAGTTCTAGTGCCCAAATAAGGAAAAGAATTCCATACCGTAAGTCATTTATCTGTCACTAAACACATCAATGTTCACCTCACGTTGTGATTTCACCCAATATAAGACATATCCAGGAAGCTCTGGCAATGTGAAGACATTTTTTGGAAAAATGTGTTTTTAGAACCCACACTTTGGATGCACACATCAGCTCGGCAACAGATGGTCTTGGCGGCCATTTGTGGCATTGTTTATTGATGTACATGTATGCGGTGCGCGTGACGTGACATCGACAACGCACTACCCGTAACCAATGATATGCAAACGTGTGCACACGAATCACTCAAAGGCAGCACTTTCTGATAAGCCTATAAAGAGGGCGAGTATGCTTCTAAAGCAAAATTAAACTACAAACTAAGCCTAAATGTGAAAATCAAAATTTGACACAGTTCAACATGTTTTTGTACATGGTGGAAGTGTGGCCTTTATTTACGGAGGTAGTCCAGTAAATTGGCCACATTTATGGGGCTACATCCCGGCCAAAATGGTTGGGACACTTAGAAATAACCTTAGCCTCCAACGGTCACCAAATCCCCCGCTCCCCCGGTCAATGTTGTTCTCTCCAGCGGATGGAGCACACACCGCGCAATGAGAGACAACATTGAGCGGGGGCTGGGGGGTTGGGGGCCCAGCGAGATTTGGCCAGGATTGTCTGAATTTTTTCATTTTTTCAAAATATGCATGACATGCCGTTTTGGGAGCTGTTTTCTTGAGTTTTGTTTCCAAAATTTATATGAAATGGCGGCCGAAGGTTGAATGAAAGAACACATATTTAGGCCAGATAATAATGATCAAAAGTAATACAAAAATGGAAATTAAAAATACAAATGTTCCAATTCTTTAAAATCACAACTTTATTGTTGCGTGCATTGTAACGGTTCGCCATGACGGTTCACCATGCCATTTTTGCCAACAAAGTGTACAAAATACAGTTCGTGTTTAACTTGAAAGGCTCATTATGATACACAAACAATATACAATCCTTGTCAATTTGTTTGTATTCCATCATTCCGTTAATTTGCCGAAAAATCCATCGGTGATCCATCTAAACCAAATATAAAGGAGTTGAGTGACTCTGCTTCTGATATAATTTACAGTGGTGAACCATGGTTTAATACACTATGGCTTAGATGGATTTTTCGTCCAAATGAGGGATTAAAAACAAATTGAAGAAGATGATACGTTGTTTGTGTATCCTAATACGGCTTTCACGTCGAACACAATCTGTATTTTGTAAAAAATATCAGCCAAAATGACGTGGTGCACCGTCATGGTGAATCGTGTGCATTGACCATGTTACCAGCGTGCGCGTGTGTGTACTATTATTCGAGTGCGTACTACGCGCAATATCCAAATCCAATCAGACAATCCCGGCCAAAATGGTTGGGACACTTGGAAATAACCTTAGCCTCTAACGGTCACCAACTCCCCTGCTCCCTCGGTCAATGTTGTTCTCTCCAGCGGATGGAGCACACACCGCGCAATGAGAGACAACATTGAGCGGGGGCTGGGGGGTTGGGGGCCCAGCGAGATTTGGCCAGGATTGTAGCTTGATGCATGATTTAACTTAGTCCGACAATTTGGGACTCTCAATACTGTGTTTGAGAGTCCCAAAACTTAAGGTATTGAAAACATGCAAAACAAGAAAATAGACTGGCACCTAAAACAACCAGTCCAGCACAGCTTCAGTCATGTCAGTAGGGCCTACTGCAACAATCAGCCATGCCAAAAGAATTTAAGAAACATGTGGCATGAAGCGGGAACAAGTCTCGATTTACTACGCATTTCTCCATAGTAAAGCCACCAGACTATTGACACTGAATGAAGAGGTCAGTCTTTCCAAATAGTTGGACCATGGTTGGACATGTACGGGAATGATGTACCAGTCTAGTCTTTCATGTCTTTAGGCCCAATTTGGAATCACTTGATTTCCTTCTCATGTGCAAAATGTTGAAAAAAAGTCTCCTTTAAAAATTGAATTCAGTCTGCAAACTAGGTTGGTGAAATACTGAGGACATGTTCTTTGCATTATTTAGTTCATGACCTCGTGTTTGTATGGCCAGCCGCGCCGCGCGCCCGACAAACGTCATAAACTATGATGCGTATTAATTATCTTGCCCAAGCACGCCCGCATAATGCTTACATTACAACGCGGCCGCCATTTTTAAATCGCATGGAGGGCATTTTCGGGACGATATTTGTGGAAGATGATGACTGAAAGTCGTCTTTTGGCCAGATGGATGAGAATATTAAGACCAAAAAGCGTTTTTTCGAAAAGGTATGAGTTGCTCTACGACTAAGAACCTTAACTTTGGAATTTTTTGTCCTGGGTGAAAATATAATCTCGATCAAAATCTGTGGCAAAATCGCTACATCAGAGGGAAAAAAAATTCAGTCTGTGGGGAAGCATTGAGCGTCTGGCCGTACTACAGAGCTTGCGATAGTACTGTACGGCCAGACGCAGTCGCGTTAATGTAGGCTAGTCTTATGTTGTAGTACGGCGCGAGCTATAACAAAAATGACAGCGCCCTCAAGCGCCGGTCCATTATGTATGGGAGAACAAAGGTGTTTGGGGACTCCAGCTTCGTTTCAGTTTTGGCTTCATGCCCCCCCCCCTGCCCCCACCACTAAAGCCCCAAATTTGCCCCTCGCCCAATATTAAACCAGAAGAAGTATATACGAGTGTTTTAACCCGATTCTCTTTCAGCTTTCGGATTAAAGTACCCACGTCAAATTAATTCTGGACAATTAATTCTGGATCTGAGATATGCTATTAATGGTTTGGGAAGATGTTTTGTTGTTTAAAATAGAATAATTACTTTCCAAGTATTGCGTAAGTTGTTTCTGTCCTGTTCGAACGGACGAGCAATACATTTTCTTAGATGTACAATATGCTAGTTAGATTTAAAAAAGAAAAAAATTATACCTTGTGTTTTTCTTAAATCACTGTCATCATCGTTAATTGATAAATTAAAGGTTAATGATTAAAAGACGAATCAAATTGTTGTTGTTATATTTTAGAAGATTACATCCTTTTCCAAAATACTTTCCCTTTAAAGTGGCATAGCTCCATCCATTAATTGTGTACAATTGTTTTTAAAGCGATTTAGGATCAAAGCTTCCTTTGTATTTCATTGCACAGATGTAGTCCTTGCATCTAAACGAGGTTAGACATACATTTGGAGGTACTCTGAATTCATGAATCTAACACATTTCTTTTTTTTTACATTTTAAACAGCTTTTATTTTACATCAGCCTCACCAGACAATTAAACGTGTTATTCAATATTTTTTTTTTTTTCAAATAATGTTTTCTCATCAATAGTGTTGGTTAAGCTCACACAAACGAATTAAATTTCGTACTGAGTGTAAAACGTATCTTCAACCAAGCACCTGCAGTGCTTTCCTTATCCAGTTTAAAATCGACATAGAGACACTTATTACAATTGTCAATAAATGTATAATTTATTGTAAGAATATACTTTTACGCCACGGCACATCAACAAATTATTAACATCGACTCGAGTAATAACCATATATTTGTATACAGCAAAAGGCATACGATATACGAAACTTTCTGTACTGTTCGTTTTATAAGCGTACATTAATTAATCGATGGTCATATTGAAATTACATAATACAACATAAAAGTCCAGCCCTTATCTCAAATCCAGTAATCACAGGCTTCTCGCAATGCAGATCTTCATGTAAAGTTTAGAATAAAAAATGTTTTACAAGAATTCAACATTATGAAGGTACGAATATTTTTTTTTAATTTCCCCCATTTTTTGGGCTAAATGTGAATTTTATATATATACACTATATGTTACAGCCGATTCAGCATTTAAACTATGTCGATTCAGTTTTTGTGTCAATCCTTCGTATTTATTCCTGTGTTGATTTAGTGTCCGACAGTTATTATCCATCTATAGGCGCAACCACTTTTTGTTAAGGCAAAAAAAAGTCTCCGGTTTCTGGTATGCGCGCGCGTCGCCGTAGCCATGCGCGTCGGCAAAATGAAAACGTTTTTTTTCAATGAAAGATGATGTCTCAAAACCACCAAACTCACTGGTTTGACTGGAATTCTGCTGCTGCGCAATTTCAACGTGTTTTTAGATGGGGTTATGATCGAGAATAAGCTTTATGTGGCCTTTCTGGACTCCCATATATTTGCACTAAGTTTAGTCGGGCACCATTTGCAGTTATCAGCCGACATTTGAAGCAAAAAAGTCGGGTAAAAAAAAAAAGCCGCGTCGCCGCACCACTTTTGGACAAGCTCCATACCAGAAACCGGAGACTTTTTTTGGCCTAATAGGCTACATTTTGAATTTATAATCCTTAAAACTGTAAAGTGTTTGCCTTAAACAACACCACTGAAGATTTGTTCTCATCAATGGTGTTGGTTAAGCTCACACACATCAGAAACTGAATTAAATTTCGTACCAAGTGTTACACGTGTCTTTAATTAACCAATCCCCTCTAGTGCTTTCTTTTTACAGTTTAGAATCGATATTAACACTGATTATTGTCAATAAATATATAGAATGCAGATAATACTATGCCTCGGCACTTTATACAGCAAAAGACGTACGCAAGGCGAAACTTTCCGTACTTTTCGTTGCAACATCGTACATTAATCAATCGATGGTCACATTGAAATTACATTAACTTGAATACAACATAAACATCCAACCCAATTATTTCAAATCCAATAATCACAAGCTTCTCGCTATGTAAATCTTCATGCAAAGTTTAGAATGAAAGAAACATATTCTCACACGAATTTAAAGGGCTAATATGAACTTTTCTTAGGAACATATTTTGTGCAACTTCCACAACTCTTAAATGTTTAGACACTATTTTACATCCCTTTTTGGTTTATTTTATTGAAAAGTGCACTTCTTTCAATATTTACATTTGTCCCTGCTTTTCATAGCAACTGAGGGCGCTGTTACTGCGATGTCATTTTGGGATGACACTGTTCAGTTGAGGGGTTTTCTGTTCAAATTATGAACCCATAACATTGCTCACTGAAAAAAATCTGTTGTGAAATGTTTGATCTATGGCTTACTATCATGAACTGACACAGTAACGAATCATGATCATAGAAAAGAAATTTCAAGACAGCAGAATATCCAAAATTCTGGCAATTGTTGGTGCTGAAATAAATGTAACATTGAGGTTTCTGCCTGAAATGATACCCCAGTGTCTTGTACTCATGAATATGGAAATTGGCAATAGCATAAATACAAAAAAGGCAACAAACTACCCTTGAAAGTGGCAAATCAAAAATTGAAAATAAGTTAAATGGGACACAAAGATGAATTTTCAAGGATTGCATAAAAAAAATAAAAAGTCCTTTACAATTATGAAGGTCTATGCGAATATTCTTTTTTCCTGCTTTTTTGGGCTATATATGCAAATTTTTACAAGCAAAATAAGTATTCGTAGATAAAAGTATATATACAATGTGCATTTAAACTTGCCTGGTCTTTCGGTTCAGTGTAGTGTCAATCATTCGGATTATTTTTTTTGTTGATTAAGTATCCAACAGAAAGTCAATGAGCTATTTTTAGGCACAGCCACTATTTTTAATTAATGGGCTACATTTTGGATTAACAATCTTCAAAACTGTAAAGTTGTGGCCTGAAGCCAGGAGTGCGCTCAGTTGACATACCATAGCCTTTTTAATTGACAAGTTACGTCAGTTAGTATCATACTTAGGCCCCCCCCCCCCAAAAGTCTCCGGTTTCTGGTATGCGCGTGCGCATCGGCAAAATGAAAAAGTTTTTTTTTTCAATGAAAGATGATGTCTCAAAACCGTCAAACTCACTGGTTTGACTGGAATCCTGCTGCTGCACAATTTTAACGTGTTTTTAGCTGGGGTTATGATCGAGAATAAGCTTTATGTGGCCTCTCTGGACTCCCATATATTTGCACTAAGTTTAGTCGGGCACCATTTGCAGTCATCAGCCGACATTTGAAGCAAAAAGTCAGGTAAAAAAAAAAAAGCCGCGTCGCCGCACCACTTTTTGGGCAAGCTCCATACCAGAAACCGGAGACTTTTTGGGGGGGCCTAATGTATCATAAGCGTATAAAGCATGTTCGCCGAATCCATGCATCATTGTAAAATTCATCGCATGGCCCCTTTAGTAAATCTGTACCATTTGTAAAAAAAAAAAAAGTTTTAATAATTAAAAAAAAAAAAAAAAATGAAGCTTACATTATCAAGTAATACAATGGCGGAGTAGATTTTATGGGTATAGGCCCTAAGCGCCTACTTCCCAGAGCGCCCTCATTGAATGTGTCCTGACCTGAAGACAGCTTTGATCGTCCCCTCCTCGCGCTTATTTCTTCAGAAACAATTGACGGAAAAAACCTCCAAAGCTGAACAAACACGACCAACAATCACGCATGATGTTGCACAAAATACGAAGTTTCCAACAACATCTGGACAACACACGTCATGACAACTACGAATGTTTTTGGTCAACTTAATCGGGGTCAGTCATTCACTCTCAAAACGCTGATTAAAATTTTGTTTGTTAAAAAAGTTGGTTAAAATTTTATCAACGTTATGCATTGTCCAATTTTGCCCAACGTTTACCCAACGTTGGGCATATTTTGCCCGACGTTTGTTAATTTGTTTTAACCAACCGTTGGGCTGTTCACCTGTTAAGCAGCAACAGTTGATTAAAAGTAGTCATTTTACCCAACTATGGTTAAAATCGGGTACATTTAACCAGAATTGGGTGAAAGGACTACTTTTAACCAACTGATGCTTAACACGTGAACAGCCCAACGGTTGGTTAAAAAAAAAATAACCAACACGTTGGGCAAACGTTGGGCAAAATTGGACAATTTTACACAGCGTTGGTTAAAATTTTAACCAACTTTTTTAACCAACAAAATTTTAACCAGCGTTTTGAGAGTGTTCCACAGTATGTAAATGAGCAGTTGATTAAAAACTAAAATATGCTTGGCATTGATACCAGGATTCGATTTCGCCATGTCTTTTGCGCAGCTCAAAGCCACGGCTATTTCCATATTCTTTTAGTATGAATTACTTTGCTATAACAGACAACTGTATGCGCTGATTCACTTTCGGGGTTTTTGCCTTTGGTTTAGCCGCGAAACAAACTGTGAAGAAAGTGTAAAGGAAAGGATTGAGAGACGAGTTGATTGGCAGAACCAGAACCGCAACCCATGCATACACCTCGGTGGATAAAGCGACTGTTCCTGTCTGAGACAGAATCCCCAGGATGATTATTGGCATCCAACAGCAGAAATCCGTCATCACAATCAACGCCATCTTGGCCGCCATTTTGATTTCACGCTCCCTGGGGGCATTCGCTCGGACAGCCCTGGTCGTCCGCTTGACACTGATGAAGATGGCGACGTTGCAGCTCAGGACAATAAGAAATGAAACCAGATTGACACCAAGAAAGAGAACGATTGACAGGATCCAAGATGGCTTCTCACCTGTGGTTACAGAAGTGTTAATGTCGATTGCCGGTAATGAGAGCGAAATATAAGAACTAAGAGTCTCGCTTCTCACATCAGATGCCTTAGTGGTAAGAGGAAGGCCGATACAAACATCCGAAAGTCCATATATATCAGAATCAGACCCAACTGAAAGTGTTGGCACGATGCTCAGACAAAGTGCCAGAAACCACAAGACAGCAATGATAGTTGTTGTTGATTTTCCCCCAAGAGAGAAGTTTCTCAACGGAAACACAATGCCTAGGAAGCAGTCAAAGCTGATGAGTGTCACAAAAAACACGGATGCCTCACTGGACAGAACTGACAGAACTCCAGCAACTTTACACAACATGCTGGAGCGCCACTCAGGGGCCGAAAAAAAGTAGTCCTCGCCAAACGCAAGATCTGCCCCAGCTATGATTATCATGTACACACCCATCATGAAGTCTGCGATTGCCAGATTTCCAACCATACGTGAGAGCGTCTTTTTACCCCCTCCGTCCCCTTTCTGTTTAAGTCTCCAAATCAGGACAGTCGGATTACCAATAAGGGCGCTTATTCCCAATACCCACAACACCACTCGTAGTATGTCATTTGGCATAAGGCCGTCGCACAGCTTCAAATCTGGTTGAGGCTTTGTAGTTGAACAGTTTTGCTCGATCGAAAAGTGATGCAACTTGGATAAGGCACAACAAACACGGTACTCATCCACGTGTCTGAAAATTAAATGAATTAAATGTTTTTAAACATTACACACAATGTATTAAGATTTTCGTGTCAGTACTGCACATAGCATTTGACGCTCTCAAGAATTGGGTGCCGGAAGACTTTCCCAGGCAGCATCATCATTCGTGTTTGATAAAAAACGATTGTAATTGTTGTTATTTGAAAAGCAACTCAATGACTTACGCTTCTTGCAAGGCTGGTAACCCATCAGAGGCGACCTTATCAAGCTTAGTCAACGTGCCTGATATGTTAAGCAGGAAACTGGAAAAATGACAGGAAAATTGACACTTTACCAAGATATGCCTTCGGCTTATACTGTTTTCGTTCGTACGTTAATTCTCTTTCAAACGTGTCATCTGTTCAACCTCCGAGCCATCAAGCCTCGAGCTAGTTTTAAAAATTGTATTCAAGATTGCAAATTTATATTTGATAACCTTAACTTACAATTAGTATTGTGGGCTCGTTCAAAAACAAAGTTTTTCTCTTCAGTTTGCAGATAATTATAAGTTTTGCGAAATCTTTTTGGACATCTTTTACCAGTTTTCTGGAATTGCAATCAATGATAATTTTACGATAAAAATAAATAATAAAAATGCTTATTTATGGGAAATCGCCATGTCTAAATGGCTTTAGGAATAAGTTCTTATCAGATATTTGCAGAATATGCCCAGCATAGCCTACCCAGTAAGTCTTGGTGAAAATTTGAAAGATTTTTATTATTTTGTTTTTAATGTTTCTTTTTAGCACGGCATGTGCCTTGGTTTATAACGTCTTTACAAAACCTACTAAGACTAGCGGTTCTTTTGTAATATTTGGATAATTTATGTCGGTGTTAATATAATTTAGCAACAACTGAAATCTGCAAACTTTACTTAAAAGGAGCCGTAAATGCCAACGATCCAAATAAAACAATGCTGAACAGCTTTTTTAGTTTGACTGTTTAAAATTAGAATATAAAAAAAATCACACGTTGGCTTTCTGTATTAAATCAATAATAATACATGAGCAAAGTTACGTGAGAAGAATTGATTTCCCAATTTCTTTTTAAACCCACAACATTACGACAATAACAGTTTTATTATCTCATCAAAATAAAAAGATTAAAGTCTTAATTTACCAGCTATTTCAAGTATCGAACTCGAAAGAAAATGGTTACGGGTAGAGAGAGTCAGATTGATGCCCAAATCTTAATATGCAAATTGAGATTGCACTCTCCGCTGCAGTGAAATCAAAAATAAAACAAGTGCCGTTTCAAACTTACAGAGATTGAAGACTTGACAGCCCGCTAAACGTGTCGGCAGGAATCGACTCTACAGGAAGACTTTGCATCCCACTGTCAAATCAAGTAAAGAATGAACAGAGTTGAAATACACAGGGTGTTCTCTCAGAGAAAGGTATCACAACAGGGCTGGATTCAGTGTTTCGTAGGCCCTAGGCATACTAGGCACCAGCACCGATTTCATGTTAATGCTAAGCTGTAGGCCTACTATAACGAGCAAGCCAGTCCAAACTGGTAGCTCTTAAAGCCTGTTGGCACACAGTGGTATATGTTTAGTAGGCCCTCATTTTTTTTCGTAGGGCCCCGAATTATTTTTTCGTAGGCCCTATAGCACACAGTGCCTACAGTGCCTACTGTGCCTATCGGAAAATATGGGCCTGATCACAAAACAAAGGGATGTATTACCAAATAATATGACCAAACTATGAACAATATGACCATTATTATGGTCGTCATAAACTACTTTGCGGTAAACTTTCCAATGATATCATGGATGCATTCCTCTGGTCACACATCACCGACTTCCACAATTTATGATAAAAAAACATAAAATAATGGTCGTTGAGTTTATAACTTGTTCATATTGTACCTTTGTTTGGGGATTACTTTTCGCGGGACAGCAATATATTTCTACTATACATTCCAACGACGTCACATTGCAAACATACATACATGTATTATTTCGTTGGAAAACACATTGGAAGTAGTTATTACGATCTGTTACATATTTTCTTTTAATAAATCAATACTGTGACTTTCCCAAGTCAGAGAATTGATAGGGGAATAAATGTGTGCTTGGAAGGTATTAAACACTTTGTTTAAGACTGGTTGGAGTCTGGATGCTGAAAATTACCCGTGGCGAAACCGAGGGTAATTATGAGCATTCCAGGCGCTAATCAGTCTTAAACCTTGAGTGCGTTCGATTACTCCCCCAGCTTACTCGGACCTAGCTCCTCGCGTGATGACGTTGACCATGTTGTGAAACCAGAGCGCGTGCGTGTGTATTGTTATTTGAGGGCGTAATACGCGCAATGTCCAAATCCTAGCATCAAGGCTATAATACATTCAGACACTCCCGGCAGGGTGACCGTTTTAGCCGATTTTCGGCTAATTTAACAGACTCTTTTGTTAAAAAAAAAACGAGCTTGACAGAAAATTTGACAGAATGGATATTTTTGGCAGATTTCTGGCAGAATTCTGCAAAAATGGTGATTAACAGCTAAAAACCATAGCAAATTTGGAGAAAAAAAATGGTACATTTGTTTAAAAAATCTTTAATCTTTTCAAACTGAACAAATCCTTGGATAAATGGAACAGGTCGGCTGGTCTAGGTGCTGAGATTTACTGGGAACCTGAATTAACGCCGCAACCGCGTTTTGCCTAAAATTTACCCAATAATTTCAAAACATCTTTATGTGACTATAGACTGTTAATTATGTAATTTGAGCCTTAATTAAAGCAGCACTACAAATATGCATGTGATTTTAAGGGTTTCCAGTGTATTTTGCGGAAATCTGGGGAATTTGGAAGATTTTTGATAAATATGACAGATTTTTGAAGCGCATTTAGCAGAATTTTGCCATGACCTTACGGTCACCCTGACTCCCGGCCAAAATGGTTGGTTACCTCCTGAGCCTGCCAGCGTAATTTTTATTCCTAGGAGGGTTAGGGGCAATGCCATGAATAATTCATGTTTATCCATGAGAACGGACAATGACATCAACAGCATTATTGTTAGTTTCTCAACTAGTTACAATACATTAAAGCATTTTAAAGAACGGTTGTCGTCGAGCTACCACACAGTAGCCTAGCGGATAGCGAGATGAGCTATGGATACAAAGATCCCTGGTTCGAATCCACGTCGTCGCTGCTCATTTTCATCAGCTATTTTTCTTCTCCAAATTTATCACTGAGATAATTTTAAATTAATGGGAAAATAGAACGAGAACCTCAGAAAGGGAAAACTGAATTATTCATGACATTGCCCCTAACCCTCCTAGGAAAAAATATTACGCAGCCTGCCACGGTCACCCACTCCCCCGCTCCCCCGGTTGTTCTCCCCAGCTGATGGAGCACACTCCGCGCAATGAGAGACAACATTGAACAGGGGCCTGGTTGGAAGAAGTCCTGACTTCTAATCGGAAGAAGTCCTGACTTCTAATCAGGTGATCTGAGTTCGAATCTCAGTGAGCGTTTTCACTTCTTCTCATTTTACCTTTTAAATAAGTAAAGCGAGGAAGGAACATTTCTCACTAGACGTAAAGCCTGTCTTGGGTTTGTGTTGTGGAGAACAAGGCATTAGATATGCATGTATAATGGACCAATCAGAAGATGGAAAGCGGATGCCTTTTGGAAACAAAAGAAAGATTTTTTTTCTGTACACATGCATATGGGCGTATTTCGAAGTTACGTTGAGTTGCAAGTCAGGTTCTCGGACTTTAGTTTCCCTTGAAAAAAATCCTCCAAAACCACAAGAAGCATCCAATGGGAATCGAACTCGCACCATCGGATTCGTAAGCCAATGTAGTATCCGTGACACTTCAGCAGGTAGTTTTAAACATTATACTATTGCACATAACTATAGGGCCCTCCAGCATATTCTATATTATACTAACAGCGTGTGGTATGGAAAAAAATAGCGCGCAGGGCGTCATGCACGTTGGCAGCCATGTTTATTGCATGGCTCGATTCGGCGAACCGACTCGGCGAGTCGGCTCGAGTAAGCGCGAGAAGTCACGTGAGAGGTAAATCGAACGCTGTCGCGCTTGCACGAGTAAGTGCGGGGGAAGTAATCGAACGCACTCCTTGTATGAAATATTGACTTACTGGTAGTATTGCGCATCCTTAAAGGTAGTCTGGTTCCCAGACCAAAAGATTCTGACTATTCCTGATGAATCTTAGGTCAGGCAGCCTCCGTGACTAAAAACAAACATGACAGCTTTGAGGGCCCTTTTTCAAAGCTCGGTTTCGTTTCCGATTTCGCTTTATCGCTTGTAGCTTTTAATGTTCTGATCATAGTTTTAAAATAAATCACTTGCTTTGTAATATCATACAGTGACGATAATACAGTTTGATGTTTCTGTAAGATAACATTGACTAATGTTGATTTGGAATCTTCAAAATTAGGCATCCAAATAGCACTGTTATCAGGCAGACCCGAATGAAGACCGAGTTTTGGAAAATCTCGGTAACGGTCGTCAAATTCAAAATTGTACATGACGCAGCAAAAAGTTCGGCCATACGATCCGAGTATATTTGATGCACAAAATCATCGTTGAATTTCAGGTTTTCCAAACGAAAGCAATGAACATTAATTATCAAGTCATTTGAAATAAAATTAATAAGCAATTAGCAGTTACTTAAACCTATATTATATACTCGGAAATACTCGGGCGCTATCCGATTGTCGACGAAACGACTTCGGCAAACTTCGGAAATTTTCGGAAAAAGGAGGAATTCCTCCCGTTTTAGTCACGTGATGTAAATTGTCATACAATGTATTACCGGAGGCTACCGGACCTAAGATTCATCAGGAATAGTCAGAATCTTTTGGTCTGGGAACCAGACTACCTTAAAGGTATAGTCCATCATTTGTAATTTGTGCATTTTGTTCGTTTGAAGCAACAATAGTGCTCAAATTCTAAAGAAGGGCGCTGAACAGCTAACCTTATGAAGTTTCAGCTCAGCTTAATTTCAGCTATATATTTCGAGAAAAACAACATCTTGATTTCAAATAAAAAGTTGCTGAATCATGTTTTGAATTGGGCTTGAATTCAGCGTCCGAGACACGTTCTCATCATGAAGGAAGAAAATAAAAATATTTTCTTCCTCCATGTTCTCACTGAGCCAATGGACCGATCCAGTATCCACCGCCCCATGGTGTTCTGACCAATCAGATTGCAGCTACGCGATGTCGCGCACTGATCCGACGAATTATGGCAACCGCGCGCGGACGTGTTCGCCGTGTTAACGCTTGCGTGCGCTTCGCCGAATAAAAAAACTACTAACAGAAATTTCCAACTGTGCCTTCTTTCGTTGATTTCTTCAAAATGACAGCTTGCCAGAAAGAATAATTTCACAGGGTGTTACAACTGATAATGTAGTAACCAACGGATAACGCATCATCAACCGATAATGTATCACAAATTGACCGATATTGTATCACTAACCGATAATGTACCAAAAATTGACTGATAGTGTAGTAAAATTTGTATCCGATAATGTATCACGTGTCGACGGATAATGTAACTACAAAATAAGTGTATCCGATAATGTATCACCACGGAACGGATACTGTATCAACCGATAATGTATCAAAAATCAACCGATAATGTATCAGTATGGGGAAAAGGTGTACACAAATGTTTGTTTTATGTCCGATTATCCCGCCCCACTTTTTGACCAGGGAGGGGGTCTGGGCTAGTTGATCACCACCACCCCCATTATTTTGTATTTAGAGAAAAAGGGCAGATTTTGAGGTATTTTTCAAACGTTCCAACCGCCGAAATGTATTAAATAGTACTGAGAAAGGGAGAAAAAATACAAATAGCTTGAAATGCGCAGGGACGTCTGTATCATGAACAGCGTCCCCAGTGTCTGTGGTCTCCAGCAAGGCCCCCCCCCCCCCCCCCCTGTTTGTATTTCACGGCCAGGACTTTTTTTTTTTAGCTATCCCCCATCCCCAAGTCCCCAGCACAGATTTACGCTACTGTTGCAGGGGCGGATCCAGGAATTTTCGCGGGGGGGGGGGGTCATCAGCAAAACAATCTGAAAATGTACACAGGAATTGTTTTCCTGTAAAGTCAAAAACTGGGGGAAGGGGGGTATCATATTTCAATTGGGGAAGCTGTTCAAATTTGACAATTATTAACACTGGATTACAGAATGGTGTAAAAATACCCCCTATCTAAGCTGCCTCCGTCCGTATTTTGAACAGGCGGACATTAAAACAGTAATTTTTTTGGGGGGGGGGTGTCACAGCAGAGGCGGGGGGTGCATTATTTTTTTTAGGAATTTGTATGCAATTTGTTTTGGGACACAGCTGGGGGACCCCTCCCCCTGGATCCGCGCCTGTTTTGGCCTCAAGGAAGCGGCAGGCTCGTGACGTTTGGACTCCAAACTGTGCGGGTTGAACAAACTGAAGTCAGTGGGTAGACAAATGCGAACGGTGCCCCCCCCCCCCCTAAAAAAAGCCTGGGCATTATTTTGTACGGTACAGTAATATTGTGTACATGATTGTAGGATTTTATCAGCGCTCCCCGTTGAAAATATGGCACGACCCCCCTCCCCACTCATCGACCCCCTCCCCTCATCCCCCCTCCCCCTCCTCCCCCCTCCCTCCTCATCCACCCTCCTCCTCATCCCCCCACTAAATGAGCAGTGTTGCTGTGATTGTGCCCTTTTCAAATCTGTAAGAAAAAAAAATCGACTGGGGTCGACAAGGGACCCATGAAGCTTGATCGCATCTAGACTATCTTCGACGATTGCCGCCTAAATCCGGTAAACTTGTTAACATTGTATCTTTTGTGACAACTCAAATTACACGATCATTTCAGATGGTAGTTTTGCTATACACATGCCTCGCCACTCGTATGTGTTCCCGGTTCATCCACAGCGCGTATTTTGAATGATGCAAAGTTATTGGGGGAGGGAATAGTCTGGGAGACCATCGCAAGTTAAATTGAACGTATGCGCGCGCCGACGCTGCCTGACGCTCATGCGAAGACGCTGCTGCTAATAGCCACATTCTGGCACATTCTGGAAGTGGTGTGGAACTTTGCGCGCGAACCAGTACAGTACAGTACGCACATGCTGTGTCCCGTCCATTGATCTCCATACGGAGATCAATGGTCCCGTGGGTCCATGGGGCTCTCAAAAGTGGTAAAACGCGCCCTCTTTTGTCGCAGCACGAAGCCCATATGAAGGCCAAGTGTCCAGAGAAAAGAACTTGTCCACATTTCGGCGCGGATAGGCGAGTGCGGTTACCCCCCCCCCCCCGACATCAAAAGCTGGATACGCCACTAGCCTAGGCCCACTTGGAAGTAGAGCGTCTCCAAACCAGAGCAACTCCCTACCTCCCAAATTAAAGTAAAGGCACTTAGTAAAGGCACTTATATACACTCTAAAAACAACTTAGTCAAATTATTGACTGGTTTTCCTAGTTATTGGAAATTGACTAGGAATTTAGTCAAACATGCACAATTTCATAACATGACTAGAAAAAGTAGTTGGGTTCGACTCCGATTTCAGTTATTTGCATAACTATTTCTTCAAAGCCATGAATACTGACTGGAAAAATCTAGTCAGATTGACTGATTTTCAAGTGCACCCAGCTGACCCTGAATGGCTAGTCAAATTTAACTGGTTTCTAGTCAAATCTGACTAATGCTTTTTTAGAGTGTAGTAAAGGCACTTATTAGACTTTAATTAATTTGCAATATTTCCACCTTTTCCCAATACTGATACATTATCGGTTGATTTTTTTACGGCGACGCCCATACTCTTCAATTAACCAAAACAAAATGCGAACCACATCAAACTTACAGAAGTTTGAGACTTGAGAGTTCACCAAAAGTACCAGGTGGAATGGTCACGAGCGGAAGATTTGCCAAGATTCTGTCGAATCAAATGGAGAACGACACAGTTGATATATAGTGCAAAAAATAGATATTACCGTTGGGAAGAACGCGCTTAAAGGAAACATGCAGTCCAAAATTTTCATAACGTATTTTATTTTATATATACATTCATTTATGTGTATTAAGTGTGAAATAAAAGCAGAACTGGTTCTGGTGTACGTTTAGTGTGGTAATTTGCCGTCCAAAATTGAACCCCCCCTTTTTGATTTTCGCGGCAACTCCAAATGAGGGCGCTGTTCATGACATAAACAAAGGCAGAGAAATCCAGGGCCCGTAAATGACGTCTGGGTACGAGACGGATTAGCGAAGCTACTGTGCTGTGTGTATGTGCAGCCGCCGCGTACCCGTACGTGGCATTATATGCACAGTACGTACGAATGTGTCTACATGGGATATGTACAGTACACGTGGACGTGCCACGGTGCCACCGTTGTCGAATGAACACGACGACCGTCATGACCGTAAAAGTTCCGAAGACCGTCCTCTTCTTTCCTTAGCGAATCCGATGAAAATGGTACAGATTCGTCCGATTCGAATCTGAGTTCTAATGATTCAGACACTGACTCGATGTTTTTTTAGGGGCATGCCCAAGTTGCTGTACAGACCAGCATCAAAGCACGACGGCTCAAAGTGCAGCGCAGAGGGCAGCGAACTCACTGGGCCCGGACCACTTTGCTCTGGTATTTACCTTCACTTTGGCTCTCCAAATGCTCCGATATTTCGGATTTACTGGAAATGAAGGCTTACTCCATCCTTGGTAGTTTTGCTACACCCAGCAGCCACACACCTTGTCGGCATGGCCGAAAATCGGGTGTTATTTCTCCTCGATTCCGAACGAAACACCAGAAAAACTTTCAGTGCCGCAATGTATATGTACATGTATTATGATGCACGCCGCAATGCCGGTGCCCCCGCAGCGCGGCAAGTCTCTGCCTCCGCTTGCGTCATACCCCTCGCGAAGTTTTATGTTAATGAAGCTTCCCTTTGTGGGGCGGAGTAGTTTGACCAAACATGTTCACAAATTATTTTCCCCCATTTATCTTAGAAAATAAACACCGCCATACACAAAATATTGTTAAGAACATCATCCTTTATTGATTTAAGCAAAAAAAATGCAATCAAAATTTTATTTCATGTTCCCTTTAATATTTCTTCACAAAATAATGCATGTGCTCCTCTAAACAACATTTGCTTTTTCTCCTGACAAATTTTCAATTTGTATAATATGTCTAAACCAAAAAAGTACGAATAATGGTGTCTTCAACTCTCTGAAAAAAAGGGTTTTCATTTTGCGCATAAATGAACCCGCTATGCATTTGAGAATATTATCCACATTTTCTGAAAAAAAAAAATTAATAACTAAATGTTGCTGGATTTGGTTGTTAGATGTCTGTTTCAAAGTGAATAACTTCTATATTGCTAGGGAAAAAACGATTGAAAAGAAATCTACTTTTCGAGTTCAAACTCGACAAAAAAAACGGGAACTTATAATTTAATCATATTATTCCGATTAATGCAGGGTGAAAGTTACTGACGTTATCCATTATAGATTAAAGTTGGCTTTTACTGTTATGTTTTGTGACTCTTGCCCCGAATAAAATACAGTTTAAAAAGCTTCAAGAATAATTTCTTATCTATTATTGGCAAGATTAAATAATCCCGTCATGCTCAGTACTTTGCGAAAATTAGAACTATTTGTAAGATAAAGCTAGCTGATAATAAAACGGTCGTAAAATCCCAATTTCCAGTAAGTGTTGTACTATGGGGCCTTTATTTGCTTTCTTTTTTAGCATGTGACCCATGGTTAAAGACGTCTTTTCAAAACCCATTAAGACCTGCTGTTCTCGTGCAAGTAATTTAACTTCAATTTTGCAAACTATACTAAATCGGAGCCGTAAAAACATTGCCCACGATCAAAATAAATAAAACAAATTGCTGAACTAATTTATATGAAATTGATATGTTTTAATGTGAGATTAATTCCCATTCCAATAGCCTGCACTACATAAAGCTTTTAGTTTCCATTGTTACATTATCGATTTCAAACTGCCAAGTTTACAATTGATGCCCAAAGCTTATGATATGCAAATGGAGATTGTACTCTCCGCTGTGACATCATAAACGAACAACTTACAGCCTTTGGAGATTGATCAGCCCGCTAAATGCGTCGTTGGTAATCGACGCTAGAGAAAGATTGTACATCAAACTGTCAAGTAAAGAATAAACGGACATAAAATACACTGGGAGTTCTCTCAAAAAAGGGTATCACACAAAGAAAGGGATGATAACCGAAGTAGGAACTTAATAACCATTAAAGCAGTAAGCTTTCCAATAATGTATTAAATGCTTTCATCTGGTCATTAATAAATGAACCCGCCAATGATATCTTGGATGCATTCCTCTGGTCCTCGCTTAGTTCATATTATACCTTTGTAGTTTTCTTTTTGGGGACATCATATACAGCAAAATATTTCTAATATACTATTCCAAAGACATCACATCGCAGCATATTATATTATTTTGTTTGAGCACACATTGTGATGGAAGTAGTTATTATCATCTGTTACATCTATGTTGTTATTTTTTAAAAACAAATCAATATTGTGACTTCCCTATTGAAGTCTTATCAGATTGGTCGGAAGGAAAAAAGACAGAGAATTGATATCACTTAAATATCACAAAGGTCCATTACGTAACCTGACTGTATATATTTACTAGGTTGAACAACTGAGTTTGTATATATAAACCAAATTTCAAACAAATGATCACGAAAGACCTTTTTGTAAATAATTAAGGTGGTTAACGTTAGCTTTTGTGGGAGTGAGTTTGGTCTCTATTTAGATAGCTTAAGAAACACATAAAGCTTGCATTGTACACTTTAATTAACAACGACTAAAACACGAACCACATCAAACTTACAGGGATCGGAGATTGGAGAGTCTGCTAAAGGTACGGGGGAAAATCGACACGAGCGACAGATTGATCAGTTGACTGTTGAATCAATTATATTACCATGGGGATAAGCGATCTTATTATTACTTCACAAAATTTAAAATCCATACATGTTCTCTTTTAAAAAAAGATTTTTTCCCCTGTAACAACCTTTCAGTTTGTATGTTATGTTAAACTAAAAAAGTCCGATTTTGGATATCTCCAACTCTCTGAAAAAAAGGTTTTCATTTTGCGGATAAATGAACCCGCCAATCGATAGCGGAAATATTGTCAGGCAGCAAATAATTCAAATTTATGAAGATATATTTTTATATTTCTCCCATCGAGAAATATTAAACTGTGTGGTCCATGAAGACATTCATTCAAGTTAATTCTTGAAAAATTAGCAGATGAATTAATATCATAAATTACAAGTATGCCTTTTTTCAAAGTCAATAATAAATGTGTGAGCAAATATTACGTGGGAAGAATTCAAGTACCCAATTTCGATTAATTCCAAACAATACATAAATAACAGTTTTATTTTGTTCAATCAAAGCAAAAAGAAACCTGATTAACTCCTTCTTATTTGAGTCTTCTGAAATTAAACAGCTTTTTATGGACACATGTTACTCTCACTCGACAGTGGCGTATCGGGGAGGGGGGCAGAAGAGGCAACTCCCCCACCCCCCCCCCCCGGCGGATTTGTTTGAAATATTTGTTTTCAGTAAGTGTTTCCATAAAAGGTTAGAGAGTTCTGACATCAACTTTAAAAAAAACCAGCTCAAAAATCATTACGATGCGCCATGAAAATCGACATAGCTTTTCCAGTATGCACAATAATGGTCAGTTTTGACGAGCGCCCAATTTGGAAGATAGGTAATAGTCTCCCCCCCCCCCCCGCTTTTTTATTTTACGGAGGCCAAGTGTCCGGAATTTTTTTTCTTTCCCCCCCCCCCCCTCCCCCCTCTTGTGATATCAAAAGCTGGATACGCTATTTTCACTGGCAAGAAAATGGTTAATGGTAACTTTGGAGAGAGTCAGATTGATGTCCAAAGCTTATGATATGCAAATTGAAATTGCACTCTCTGCTGTGACATCATAAACAAACAGGAGTCGTATCAAACTTACAGATATTGAAGATTGAACAGCCCGCTAAACGTGTCGGCAGGAATCGACTCAACAGGAAGATTTTCCAACCCACTGTCAAGTCAAGTAAAGAATAAACGGAGTTGAAATACACAGGGTGTCCTCTCACAAAGAGGTATCACACAAAGAAAGGATCAATAAGACCAAACTATGAACTTAAGGACCATCACTATGGTTTTGACATGCATTAAATTTGCAAAAAATATTTTGGATGCATTCCTCTGGTCATGCATTCCTCTGGTCATTATTTTATAAAGCTATCAAATAATGGTCGTTGAGTTCATATAACTTGTTCATATTATACCTTTGTTTGTGGTTTACCTTTTGGGGACGCCCTGTACAGCAAAATATTTCTAATTTACATTCCAAAGACACCACATTGCTAACATATATATTATTTCGTTTGAAAACACATTGTGGTGGAAGTAGTTATTATGATCTGTTACACAATTATTTGTTTTAAAGAAATCAATGTTGTGACTTCCCCGTTGAAGTCATATCAGATTGCTCAGAAAAAAAACTCAAAGATTTACTAATACTGTCGAATCCAATTGAGAACATTCAATTGAAATATTCTGCAAAATATTTATATGTTCGAGGGGATACGCGCTCCTATACTTCACAAAACGTAATATCCATATATGTACTCCTCAAAACAGGATTTTTCCCTATAACAAATTTTTAGTTTGTATATTATGTTTAAACCAAAAAATTCAATTTTTGGGTGTCTCCAACTCTCTGAAAAAGGGTTTTCATTTTACGCATAATGAACCTGCCATTCGAGAGCCGAAATATTTTCCGGCAGCATCATAATTCTAATTTTATGAAGCAATAATTCATTAACTAAACGTCGCTGGATTTGGTTGTGAGATGTGTCTTTCAAAGTGAATAACTTTCTAGGAAAAACAGAAATTAAATAACAAATGAAATAATATTTTTTTCCGATTTTAAACTCGAAACCAGCCTCAGGAACACTTTAATTATATTTATCTAGACTTTGTCATGAGCTGTTGCACGTCAATTTAACGTGATCCATTATAGATTGCCGTTGATATTTATTTTTATATTGTCTGACTCTTACACCAAATAAAATAAAATATATATCCCGACTCGGTGCTTTGCGAAAATTTAAAGGATTTATAAAATAATGCTAATTAACTGATAATAAAACGGCCATAAAATCCAATTTTTCAGTTCCACCCACTGGGGCTTTTATTTAATTGTTTTAGCCTGTGACCCATGGTTGAAGACGTCTTTTCAAAACTCATAATAAAAACATAATAAAACGGCCATGAAATCCAATAATTACCAGTTATACCAACCACGGGGCATTGATTTATTTATTTGTTTTAGCATGTGACCCATGACTGACGACGTCTTTTCAAAACTCATTAAGACCCGTGGTTCTTGTGCAGGTAATTAACCCAACTGCAATTATATGCAAAATATATGCCCCCAAAAAGGAGCCTAAAGACATTGGCCAGGATCCAAATAACAAAAAAAGGAATTGCCGAAACAGTTAATTCGATTCCCATTCCAATAGCTTGCAACTGTCATTTGAAAGATTTGTAAAATAATGCTAACTGATAATGAAGCGGCTATCAAATCCAATTTCCAGTTCTACCCACTGGGGCCTTCATTTAATTGTTTTAGCAGGTGATTGTGACCCATGGTTGAAGACGTCTTTTCAAAACCCATTAAAACCTGTGGTTCTTGTACAGGTAATTAACCAATATCTGCAATTATATGCAAACGATACGCCAGAAAGTACCCTACAGATATTGGCCACGATCCAAATATCAAAAAAAAAAGGAATTGCTGAGAAATAAAAATTTAGTGCGAGATTGATAGTTCGTTTTAGTTCGATTCCCATTCAAATAGCTTACAGTGCTTTTTGAGCTTTAGTATCTTTTGTGACATCAACAAGTGTCAAACTTAGAGGGGTTTGAGATTGGAGAATCAATCAAGTGCACCAGCGGGAATCGACGCGAGCGGAACATTTATCATTTCACTGTCGAATCAAATGAAAAATATATAACAAAACTGGAATACTCTTCAAAATCTGTAAATTTAGATTGTGTTAAAAGTACTATTAAAGTGTACGTTCTATTCAAATTAATGATTGCCACTTTTCAGTTGAACTGTCAGCTCGGTATATGTACCTCAAATTCCACTTCATTTTTATTTAAACATTGGACAGATTTAGATTTGTTTTTTATTTCTCCCATCGAGAAATATTAAAATGTGTGGTCAATGAAGACATTCATTCAAGTTAATTCGCGAAAAATTAGCAGATGAATTAATATTATAAATTACAAGTAGGCCTTTTTTAAAAGTCAATAATAAATGTGTGAGCAAATATTACGTGGGAAGAATTCAAGTACCCAATTTCAATTAATTCCAAACAATACATAAATAACAGTTTTATTTTGTTCAATCAAAGTAAAAAGAACCTGATTAACTCCTAATTAAAGTCTTCTGAAATTAAACAGCTATTTTAATGGACACATGGTACTCTCACTCGACAGTGGCGTATCCAGAGGGGGGAGGGCAGAAGTTGCAACTCCCCCCCCCCCCCCCTTGGCGGATTTTTTTTGAAATATTTGTTTTTCAGTAAGTGTTTCCATCAATGGTTAGAGATTTCTGACATCAACTTTAAAAAAAACCAGCTCAAAAATCATTACGATGCGCCATGAAAATCGACATAGCTTTTCCAGTATGCACAATAATGGTCAGTTTTGACGAGCGCCCCCATTTGGAAGAAAGGTAATAGTCTCCCCCCCCCCCCCGCCCACTTTTTTATTTTACGGAGGCCAAGTGTCCGGAGAAGAAAATGGTTAATGGTAACTATGGAGAGAGTCAGATTGATGCCCAACGCTTATGATATGCAAATTAAAATTGCATTTTCTGCTGTGACATCATAAACAAACAGGAGTCGTATCAAACTTACAGCTGGTGGAGATTGATCAGCCCGCTAAATGTGTCGTTGGTAATCGACGCTAGAGGAAGACTCCGCATCCAACTGTCAAGTCAAGTAAAGAATAAACGGACATAAAATACACAGGGTGTCCTCTCAAAAAAGGTATCACACAAAGAAAGGGATGAAAACCGAAGTATGAACTTAAGGCCCCCCCCCAAAAAAAAGTCTCCGGTTTCTGGTATAGAGCTTGCCCAAAAAGTGGTGCAGCGACGCGGCTTTTTTTTTTTTTACCTGATTTTTTTGCCTCAAATTTCGGCTGATGACTGCAAATGGTGCCCGACTAGACTTAGTGCAAATACATGGGAGTCAAGAGAAGCCATATAAAGCTTATTCTCGATCATAACCCCATCTAAAAATACGTTAAAATTGTGCAGCAGCAGGATTCCAGTCAAACCACTCAATTTGGCGGTTTTGAGACATCATCTTTCATTGAAACAAAAAACGTTTTCATTTTGCCGACGCGCATGGCTACGGCGACGCGTGCGCATACCAGAAACCGGAGACTTTTTTTTGTCCTAATAACCATTAAAGCAGTAAGCTTTCCAATGATATATTAAATGCACCCCTCTGGTTCTCGCTTAGTTCATATTATACCTTTGTAGTTTTCTTTTTGGGGGACATCATATACAACAAAATATTTCTAATATACTATTCCAAAGACATCACATCGCAGCATAATATATTATTTCGTTTGAGCACACATTGTGATGGAAGTAGTTATTATCATCTGTTACATCTATGTTGTTAATTTTAAAAACAAATCAATATTGTGACTTCCCTATTGAAGTCTTATCAGATTGGAAAAAAAACAGAAGGAAAAAAGACAGAGAATTGATATCACTTAAATCACACAAAGGTCCATTACATAACCTGACTGTATATATTTACTAGGTTGAACAACTGAGTTTGTATATATAAACCAAATTTAAAACAAATGACCACAAAAAACCTTTTTGTAAATTATTAAGGTGGTTAACGTTAGCTTTTGTGGGAGTGAGTTTGGTTCCTATTTAGCTTAAGAAACACATAAAGCTTGCATTGTACACTTTAATTAACAACGACTAAAACACGAACCACATCAAACTTACAGGGTGTGGAGATTGGCGAGTCCACCAAAGGTACGGGGGCAAATCGACACGAGCGGCAGATTGATCAGATAACTGTCAAATCAATTATATTACCATGGGGATAAGCGATCTTATTATTACTTCACAAAATTTAAAATCCATACATGTTCACCTTAAAAAACAGGATTTTCTTCCTTGTAACAACTTTTCAGTTTGTATGTTATGTTAAACTAAAAAAGTCCGATTTTGGATGTCTCCAACTCTCTGAAAAAAGGTTTTCATTTTGCGGATAAATCGACATGAGCGGAAAATTTATCATTTCACTGTCGAATCAAATGAAAAATATATAACAAAGCTGGAATACTCTTCAAAATCTGTAAATTTAGATTGTGTTAAAAGTACTATTAAAGTGTACTTTCTATTCAAATTAATGATTGCCACTTTTCAGTTGAACTGTCAGCTCGGTATATGTACCTCAAATTCCACTTCATTTTTATTTAAACATCGGACAGATTTAGATATATTTTGTATTTCTCCCATCGAGAAATATTAAAATGTGTGGTCCATGAAGACATTCATTCAAGTTAATTC
Source organism: Patiria miniata (assembly GCF_015706575.1). NCBI lineage: Eukaryota > Metazoa > Echinodermata > Asteroidea > Valvatida > Asterinidae > Patiria > Patiria miniata. The sequence continues at coordinate 17,981,955 of NW_024037076.1, read as the reverse complement.
GTGAAAAACTAGCAGATGAATTAATATTATAAATTACAAGTAGGCCTTTTTTCAAAGTCAATAATCAATGTGTTAGTAAATATTACGTGGGAAGAATTCAAGTACCCAATTTCGATTAATTCAAAAAAATACATAAATAACAGTTTTATTTTGTTAAATCAAAGTAAAAGGAACCTGATTAACTCCTTATTAAAGTCTTCTGCAATTAAACAGCTATTTTAATGGACACATGTTACTCTCACTCTACAGTGGCGTATCCAGAGGGGGGAGGGCAGAAGTTGCAACTCCCCCCCCCCCCCCCCCTTGGCGGATTTTTTTGAAATATTTGTTTTTCAGTAAGTGTTTCCATCAATGGTTAGAGATTTCTGACATCAACTTAAAAAAATAAACAGCTCAAAAATCATTACGATGCGCCATGAAAATCGACATAGCTTTTCCAGTATGCACAATAATGGTCAGTTTTGACGAGCGCCCCCATTTGGAAGAAAGGTAATAGTCTCCCCCCCCTCCCACTTTTTTATTTTACGGAGGCCAAGTGTCCGGAGAAGAAAATGGTTAATGGTAACTATGGAGAGAGTCAGATTGATGCCCAACGCTTATGATATGCAAATTAAAATTGCATTTTCTGCTGTGACATCATAAACAAACAGGAGTCGTATCAAACTTACAGCTGGTGGAGATTGATCAGCCCGCTAAATGTGTCGTTGGTAATCGACGCTAGAGGAAGACTCTGCATCCAACTGTCCAGTCAAGTAAAGAATAAACGGAGTTGAAATACACAGGGTGTCCTCTCACAAAGAGGTATCACACAAAGAAAGGATCAATATAACCAAACTATGAACTTAAGGACCATCACTATGGTTTTGACATGCAGTAAATTTTCCAAAAATATTTTGGATGCATTCCTCTGGTCATGCATTCCTCTGGTCATTATTTTATAAAGCCATCAAATAATGGTCGTTGAGTTCATATAACTTGCTCACATTATACCTTTGTTTGTGGTTTACCTTTCGGGGACGCCCTGTACAGCAAAATATTTCTAATTTACACTCCAAAGACATCACATTGCAAACATATATATTATTTCGTTTGAAAACACATTGTGGTGGAAGTAGTTATTATGATCTGTTACACAATTATTTGTTTTAAAGAAATCAATGTTGTGACTTCCCCGTTGAAGTCATATCAGATTGCTCAGAAAAAAACTCAAAGAACTACTAATACTGTCGAATCCAATTGAGAACATCACAATTGAAATATTCTGCAAAATATTTATATTATCGAGGGGATACGCGCTCCTATACTTCACAAAACGTAATATCCATATATGTACTCCTCAAAACAGGATTTTTCCCTATAACAAATTTTCAGTTTGTATATTATGTTTAAACCAAAAATTTCAATTTTTGGGTGTCTCCAACTCTCTGAAAAAGGGTTTTCATTTTCCGCATAATGAACCTGCCATTCGAGAGCCGAAATATTTTCCGGCAGCATCATAATTCTAATTTTATGAAGCAATAATTCAATAACTAAACGTCGCTGGATTTGGTTGTGAGATGTGTCTTTCAAAGTGAATAACTTGCTAGGAAAAAAAGAAATTAAATAACAAATGAAATAATATTTTTTTCCGATTTTAAACTCGAAACAAGCCTCAGGAACACTTTAATCATATTTATCTAGACTTTGTCATGAGCTGTTGCACGTCAATTTAACGTGATCCATTATAGATTGCCGTTGACTTTTATTTTTATATTGTCTGACTCTTACACCAAATAAAATAAAATATATACCCCGACTCGGTGCTTTGCGAAAATTTAAAGGATTTGTAAAATAATGTAAAATAAGATTGCTCAGAAAAAAACTCAAAGAATTACTAATACTGTCGAATCCAATTGAGAACATCACAATTGAAATATTCTGCAAAATATTTATATTATCGAGGGGATACGCGCTCCTATACTTCACAAAACGTAATATCCATATATGTACTCCTCAAAACAGGATTTTTCCCTATAACAAATTTTCAGTTTGTATATTATGTTTAAACCAAAAATTTTAATTTTTGGGTGTCTCCAACTCTCTGAAAAAGGGTTTTCATTTTCCGCATAATGAACCTGCCATTCGAGAGCCGAAATATTTTCCGGCAGCATCATAATTCTAATTTTATGAAGCAATAATTCAATAACTAAACGTCGCTGGATTTGGTTGTGAGATGTGTCTTTCAAAGTGAATAACTTGCTAGGAAAAAAAGAAATTAAATAACAAATGAAATAATATTTTTTTCCGATTTTAAACTCGAAACAAGCCTCAGGAACACTTTAATCATATTTATCTAGACTTTGTCATGAGCTGTTGCACGTCAATTTAACGTGATCCATTATAGATTGCCGTTGACTTTTATTTTTATATTGTCTGACTCTTACACCAAATAAAATAAAATATATACCCCGACTCGGTGCTTTGCGAAAATTTAAAGGATTTGTAAAATAATGTAAAATAAGATTGCTCAGAAAAAAACTCAAAGAATTACTAATACTGTCGAATCCAATTGAGAACATCACAATTGAAATATTCTGCAAAATATTTATATTATCGAGGGGATACGCGCTCCTATACTTCACAAAACGTAATATCCATATATGTACTCCTCAAAACAGGATTTTTCCCTATAACAAATTTTCAGTTTGTATATTATGTTTAAACCAAAAATTTTAATTTTTGGGTGTCTCCAACTCTCTGAAAAAGGGTTTTCATTTTCCGCATAATGAACCTGCCATTCGAGAGCCGAAATATTTTCCGGCAGCATCATAATTCTAATTTTATGAAGCAATAATTCAATAACTAAACGTCGCTGGATTTGGTTGTGAGATGTGTCTTTCAAAGTGAACAACTTGCTAGGAAAAAAAGAAATTAAATAACAAATGAAATAATATTTTTTTCCGATTTTAAACTCGAAACCAGCCTCAGGAACACTTTAATCATATTTATCTAGACTTTGTCATGAGCTGTTGCACGTCAATTTAACGTGATCCATTATAGATTGCCGTTGACTTTTATTTTTATATTGTCTGACTCTTACACCAAATAAAATAAAATATATACCCCGACTCGGTGCTTTGCGAAAATTTAAAGGATTTGTAAAATAATGCTAATTAACTGATAATAAGTTCCACCCACTGGGGCTTTTATTTAATTGTTTTAGCCTGTGACCCATGGTTGAAGACGTCTTTTCAAAACTCATAATAAAAACATAATAAAACGGCCATGAAATCCAATAATTACCAGTTATACCAACCACGGGGCATTGATTTATTTATTTGTTTTAGCATGTGACCCATGACTGACGACGTCTTTTCAAAACTCATTAAGACCCGTGGTTCTTGTGCAGGTAATTAACCCAACTGCAAATATATGCAAACTATATGTCACAAAAAAGGAGCCTAAAGACATTGGCCACGATCCAAATAACAAAAAAAGGAATTGCCGAAACAGTTAATTCGATTCCCATTCCAATAGCTTGCAACTGTCATTTGAAAGATTTGTAAAATAATGCTAACTGATAATGAAGCGGCTATCAAATCCAATTTCCAGTTCTACCCTCTGGGGCCTTCATTTAATTGTTTTAGCATGTGATTGTGACCCATGGTTGAAGACGTCTTTTCAAAACCCATTAAGACCTGTGGTTCTTGTACAGGTAATTAACCAACATCTGCAATTATATGCAAACTATACGCAAGAAAGTACCCTACAGATATTGGCCACGATCCAAATATAAAAAAGAATGGAATTGCTGAGAAATAACAATTTAGTGCGAGATTGATAGTTCGTTTTAGTTCGATTCCCATTCAAATAGCTTACAATGCTTTTTGAGCTTTAGTATCTTTTGTGACATCAACAAGTGTCAAACTTAGAGGGTTTTGAGATTGGAGAATCAATCAAGTGCACCAGCGGGAATATATTTACTAGGTTGAACAACTGAGTTTGTATATATAAACCAAATTTAAAACAAATGACCACAAAAGACCTTTTTGTAAATTATTAAGGTGGTTAACGTTAGCTTTTGTGGGAGTGAGTTTGGTTCCTATTTAGCTTAAGAAACACATAAAGCTTGCATTGTACACTTTAATTAACAACGACTAAAACACGAACCACATTCATTCAAGTTAATTCGTGAAAAAATAGCAGATGAATTAATATTATAATTTGCAAGTAGGCCTTTTTTCAAAGTCAATAATAAATGTGTGCGCAAATATTACGTGGGAAGAATTCAAGTACCCAATTTTGATTAATTCCAAACAATTCATAAATAAACAGTTTTATTTTGTTCAATCAAAGTAAAAGAACCCGATTAACTCCTTTTTATTAAAGTCTTCTGGAATTAAACAGCTATTTTACGCACACATGTTACTCTCACTCGACAGTGGTGTATCCAGGAGGGGGGGGGGGGGCAGAAGGGGCAACTCCCCCCTCCCCCCCCCCCCGGCGGATTTTTTTTTGAAATATTTGTTTTTCAGTAAGTGTTTCCATGAATGGTTAGAGATTTCTGACATCAACCTAAAAAAAAAACCAGCTCAAAAATCATTACGATGCGCCATGAAAATTGACATAGCTTTTCCAGTATGCACAATAACGGTCAGTTTTGACGAGTGCCCCCATTTGGAAGATAGATAATAGTCTTCCCCCCCCCGTTTTTTTTATTTTACGGAGGCCAAGTGTCCGGAGAAGAAAATTTTTTTTCTACATTTCGGCGAGGATGTGCGGTTGCCCCCCCCCCCCCCGCCTGATATCAAAAGCTGGATACGCTATTGTCACTGGAAAGAAAATGGTTAATGGTAACTATGGAGAGAGTCAGATTGATGCCCAAAGCTTATGATATGCAAATTGAAATTGCACTCTCTGCTGTGACATCATAAACAAACAGGAGTCGTATCAAACGTACAGATATTGAAGATTGAACAGCCCGCTAAACGTGTCGGCAGGAATCGACTCAACAGGAAGATTTTCCAACACACTGTCAAGTCAAGTAAAGAATAAACGGAGTTGAAATACACAGGGTGTCCTCTCACAAAGAGGTATCACACAAAGAAAGGATCAATAAGACCAAACTATGAACTTAAGGACCATCACTATGGTTTTGACATGCAGTAAATTTTCCAAAAATATTTTGGATGCATTCCTCTGGTCATGCATTCCTCTGGTCATTATTTTATAAAGCTATCAAATAATGGTCGTTGAGTTCATATAACTTGTTCATATTATACCTTTGTTTGTGGTTTACCTTTTGGGGACGCCCTGTACAGCAAAATATTTCTAATTTACATTCCAAAGACACCACATTGCTAACATATATATTATTTCGTTTGAAAACACATTGTGGTGGAAGTAGTTATTATGATCTGTTACACAATTATTTGTTTTAAAGAAATCAATGTTGTGACTTCCCCGTTGAAGTCATATCAGATTGCTCAGAAAAAAAACTCAAAGAATTACTAATACTGTCGAATCCAATTGAGAACATCACAATTGAAATATTCTGCAAAATATTTATATTATCGAGGGGATACGCGCTCCTATACTTCACAAAACGTAATATCCATATATGTACTCCTCAAAACAGGATTTTGCCCTATAACAAATTTTTAGTTTGTATATTATGTTTAAACCAAAAAATTCAATTTTTGGGTGTCTCCAACTCTCTGAAAAAGGGTTTTCATTTCCGCATAATGAACCTGCCAATCGAGAGCCGAAATATTGTCCGGCAGCATCATAATTCTAATTTTATGAAGCAATAATTCAATAACTAAACGTCGCTGGATTTGGTTGTAAGATGTGTCTTTCAAAGTGAATAACTTGCTAGGAAAAAAGAAATTAAATAACAAATGAGATAATAATTTTTTCCGATTTTAAACTCGAAACCAGCCTCAGGAACACTTTAATCATATTTATCTAGACTTTGTCATGAGGTGGTGCACGTCAATTTAACGTGATCCATTATAGATTGCCGTTGACTTTTATTTTTATATTGTCTGACTCTTACACCAAATAAAATAAAGTATATCCCGACTCGGTGCTTTGCGAAAATTTAAAGGATTTGTAAAATAATGCTAATTAACTGATAATAAAACGGCCATAAAATCCAATGTTTCAGTTCCATCCACTGGGGCTTTTATTTCATTGTTTTAGCCTGTGACCCATGGTTGAAGACGTCTTTTCAAAACTCATAATAAAAACATAATAAAACGGCCATGAAATCTAATAATTACCAGTTATACCAACCACGGGGCATTGATTTATTTATTTGTTTTAGCATGTGACCCATGACTCAAAACGTCTTTTCAAAACTCATTAACACATGCGGTTTCTGTGCAGGTACTTAACCAACAACTGCAATTATATGCAAACTATACGCCCAAAAAAAGGGAGCCTAAAGACATTGCCCACGATCCAAATAACAAAAGGGAATTGCCGAAACAGTTTTTATTGTGAGATTGATACTTTTTAGTTCGATTCCCATTCAAATAGCTTGCAATCCTTATTGAGCTTTTAGTTTCTTTTGTGACACCAAGAACGGTGTCAAACTTAGAGGGTTTCGAGATTGGAGGATGCATCAAGTGCACCAGCGGGAATCTACACGAGCGGAAGATTCACCATTCCAATGGTCGAATCAAATGGAGAATATAACAAAGCTGGAATACACTGCAAAATCTGTAAATTTAGATTTGTGTTAAAAGGACTGCTAAAATGTAATTTCTATTCCAATTAATGTTTATCACTATTCATACAGTATGGACCTCAAATTTCTCTTCATTTTCATTAAACATTGGAAAGATTTAGACTTATTTATTTATTTCTTCCATCGAGGAATATTAAAATGTGTGGTTCATGGAGAAAGTCATTAAGGTTAATTCTTGAAAAAGAAAAAGATGCAAACCACATCAAACCTACAGTTCTTTGAGATTGGAAAGTCCACCAAAGGTACCGGGGTAAATCGACACTAGCGGAAGATTGTTCATTTCACTGTCGAATCAAATTGAGAACAACACAGTTGAAATATTCTGCCAAATAGTTACATTGGGAAGAACTCTCTTGACATTAATTGGTAAAATATCAAATGTGCATACCCAGTGCTTTAAAAAAAAAATTATTGTAAAAAAGACAGAAGGAAAAAAGACAGAGAATTGATATCACTTAAATCACACAAAGGTTCATAACATAACCTGACTGTATATATTTACTAGGTTGAACAACTGAGTTTGTATATATAAACCAAATTTAAAACAAATGACCACAAAAGACCTTTTTGTAAATTATTAAGGTGGTTAACGTTAGCTTTTGTGGGAGTGAGTTTGGTTCCTATTTAGATAGCTTAAGAAACACATAAAGCTTGCATTGTACACTTTAATTAACAACGACTAAAACACGAACCACATCAAACTTACAGGGTTTGGAGATTGGCGAGTCCACCAAAGGTACGGGGGCAAATCGACACGAGCGGCAGATTGATCAGATAACTGTCGAATCAATTATATTACCATGGGGATAAGCGATCTTATTATTACTTCACACAATTTAAAATCCATACATGTTCTCCTTAAAAAACAGGATTTTTTTCCCTGTAACAACTTTTCAGTTTGTATGTTATGTTAAACTAAAAAAGTCCGATTTTGGATGTCTCCAACTCTCTGAAAAAAGATTTTCATTTTGCGGATAAATCGACATGAGCGGAAAATTTATCATTTCACTGTCGAATCAAATGAAAAATATATAACAAAGCTGGAATACTCTTCAAAATCTGTAAATTTAGATTGTGTTAAAAGTACTATTAAAGTGTACTTTCTATTCAAATTAATGATTGCCACTTTTCAGTTGAACTGTCAGCTCGGTATATGTACCTCAAATTCCACTTCATTTTTATTTAAACATCGGACAGATTTAGATATATTTTGTATTTCTCCCATCGAGAAATATTAAAATGTGTGGTCTATGAAGACATTCATTCAAGTTAATTCGTGAAAAATTAGCAGATGAATTAATAATGTAAATTACAAGTAGGCGTTTTTTCAAAGTCAATAATAAATGTGTTAGCAAATATTACGTGGGAAGAATTCAAGTACCCAATTTCGATTAATTCAAAAAAAATACATCAATATCAGTTTTATTTTGTTCAATCAAAGTAAAAAGGAACCTGATTAACTCCTTTTTATTAAAGTCTTCTGCAATTAAACAGCTATTTTATGGACACATGTTACTCTCACTCGACAGTGGCGTATCCAGAGGGGGGGGGGGGGCAGAGGGGGCAATTTCCCCCCTCCCGGCTGATTTTTTTGAAGTATTTGTTTTTCAGTAAGTGTTTCCATTAATGGTTAGAGAGTTCTGACATCAACCTAAAAAAAAAAACAGCTCAAAAATCATAACGATGCGCCATGAAAATCGACATAGCTTTTCCAGTATGCACAATAATGGTCAGTTTTGACGAGCGCCCCCATTTGGAAGAAAGGTAATAGTCTCCCCCCCCCCCCCAATTTTTTATTTTACGGAGGCCAAGTGTCCGGAGAAGAAAAAAATTCTTCTACATTTCGGCGCGGATGTGCAGTTGCCCCCCCCCCCAACCCCGCCTGATATCAAAATCTGGATACGCTACTGTCACTCGAAAGAAAATGGTTAATGGTAACTATGGAGAGAGTCAGATTGATGCCAAACGCTTATGATATGCAAATTAAAATTGCATTTTCTGCTGTGACATCATAAACAAACAGGAGTCGTATCAAACTTACAGAGATTGAAGATTGAACAGCCCGCTAAATGTGTCGTTGGTAATCGACGCTAGAGGAAGACTCTCCATCCAACTGTCAAGTCAAGTAAAGAATAAACGGACATGAAATACACAGGGTGTCCTCTCAAAAAAAGGTATCACACAAAGAAAGGGATGATAACCGAAGTATGAACTTAATAACCATTAAAGCAGTAAGCTTTCCAATGATATCTTGGATGCATTCCTCTGGTCCTCGCTTAGTTCATATTATACCTTTGTAGTGTTCTTTTTGGGGGACATCATATACAGCAAAATATTTCTAATATACTATTCCAAAGACATCACATTGCAGCATATTATATTATTTAGTTTGAAGACACAATGTGATGGAAGTAGTTATTATCATCTGTTACATCTATGTTGTTAATTTTAAAAACAAATCAATATTGTGACTTCCCTATTGAAGTCTTATCAGATTGGAAATAAAGACAGAAGAAAAAAAGACAGAGAATTGATATCACTTAAATATCACAAAGGTCCATTACATAACCTGACTGTATATATTTACTAGGTTGAACAACTGAGTTTGTATATATAAACCAAATTTAAAACAAATGACCACAAAGACCTTTTTGTAAATTATTAAGGTGGTTAACGTTAGCTTTTGTGGGAGTGAGTTTGGTTCCTATTTAGATAACACATAAAGCTTAAATAAAATAAAATATATCCCGACATACTCGGTGCTTTGCGAAAATTTAAAGGATTTGTAAAATAATGCTAATTATTAACTGATAATAAAACGGCCATAAATGCCAATTTTTCAGTTCCACCCACTGGGGCCTTTATTTCATTGTTTTAGCCTGTGACCCATGGCTGAAGACGTCTTTTCAAAACTCATAATAAAAACATAATAAAACGGCCATGAAATCCAATAATTACCAGTTATACCAACCACGGGGCATTTATTTATTTATTTGTTTTAGCATGTCACCCATGACTCAAGACGTCTTTTCAAAACTCATTAAGACATGCGGTTTCTGTGCAGGTACTTAACCAACAACTTCAATTATATGCAAACTATATGCCAAAAAAGGGAGCCTAAAGACAGTGCCCACGATCCAAATAAAAAAGGGAATTGCCGAAACAGTTTTTAGTGTGAGATTGATACTTTTTAGTTCGATTCCCATTCTAATAGCTTCCAATGCTTATTGAGCTTTTAATTTCTTTTGTGACACCAAGAACGGTGTCAAACTTAGAGGGTTTCGAGATTGGAGGATGCATCAAGTGCACCAGCGGGAATCGACACGAGCGGAAGATTTACCATTCCAATGGTCGAATCAAATGGAGAATATAACAAAGCTGAAATACACTGCAAAATCTGTAAATTTAGATTTGTGTTAAAAGGACTGCTAAAATGTAATTTCTATTCCAATTAATGTTTATCACTATTCATACAGTATGGACCTCAAATTTCTCTTCATTTTCATTAAACATTGGAAAGATTTAGACTTATTTATTTATTTCTTCCATCGAGGAATATTAAAATGTGTGGTTCATGGAGAAAGTCATTAAGGTTAATTCTTGTAAAAGAAAAAGATGCAAACCACATCAAACTTACAGTTCTGTGAGATTGGAAAGTCCACCTAAGGTACCGGGGTAAATCGACACTAGCGGAAGATTGTTCATTTCACTGTCGAATCAAATTGAGAACAACACAGTTGAAATATTCTGCCAAATATTTATATTGGGAAGAACTCTCTTGACATTAATTGGCATAATATAAAATGTGCATACCCCTTGCTTTAAAAAAAAAATTATTTTCTCTCCAATTTGTATTGGTTTAAAAAATCGAATTACGGTGTCTGCAACTCTCTGATAGGGGTTTTCATTTTGCGCATCAATGAACCCGCCCTGCAAGAGCCGAAATATTGTTCGGCAGCTAATAATAATCCAAGTTATTTAAAGAAATAATTCAATAACTAAACGGCGCTGGATTTGGTTATTAGATGTCTCTTTCAAAGTGAATAACTTTTATATAGCAAAGGGGAAAAGCAGTAAATGTGAGGGGGAAAAAATTCGAGTTGAAACTCGAAAATAGCACGCAGAACGCATATTTTATCATATCATTTCGACTAATGCCATAACGTGGTGAAAATTACTGTTTACGTGATCCATTGTATAGATCGGGGCAGCTTTTACTTTTTCATTGCCTTTGTCCGAGCAATATAAAATTACTTCCTTTTGAATGAGAAAAAAAATCGGTCGTGGTATAGTTTTTACAAAATACGCTGGGCCGCATTTCATTTCTTATAAAGACCAGTGTAGACTGGTTCCTGCTTATATCAGTATTGATAATGTAGTTAACCTGCATGGCTGGTTTTTCAGAGGGGGGGGGGGGAGTAGCAACAAACACAAACGCCCATAATATGTACTAAATACTCACAGGGTTTCGAGACGAGAAAATCTTTTGAATACGCCTGGCTCCAAATGTGAGATTATGCCATCGTGTAGTTCCCTGTAGACAATCATGGAACGATAAGATGCTGAAAATACTACTACTTGAATCAGATACTGTACCCTTAGACTTGTATTTGCAATAACACAATAGACCTATAATGACGTCGCGCTTTATTTACATGCGGCTTTCCTATGGGAGCCAGGTGGGGACGAGAGCCAACAAGCTCCCATTGGAAAGCGCACATCATAACAAAGCGGGACTTCATTATGTTATAGGTCTATTTCACTCATGCGTTCATTACACAACAACCTTTATTCCAAAACAATACAATCTTATGTTGAATTGTCTCGACATAAGCTTTGGATAAAGTACTATTTAGTATTCAATCTTAAACGTTTAAGGCCTAGCATGCTTTATAGATGATTTGCAATTCACTTTTTATCTCAATCCGTCAAATTGTGCGCAATGTTTGTACTTCTATGGTCCTGGTTCAAGATGTACTATTGTCTTCCTTTATTGTGTAGTACTTTATACTAATGTCCTGAAGTGGAAATCAGTGTTTCAAATGCAACTACATTGTTCTTGAAGGGAAAAACTTAATTTGATTTACATCACCTCGACGCAAAATTCCATCTTATGTACATTGTTCTTATTGTTATTATTAACTACAAAATCAAAGAAATAAAGTTCAAATCTTTAGTGAATTTTTTTTCTTTCATCAAACAAGCTAGATAAGTTTCTTACAGACAGATCGTTGTGTTGTCGATGCTTTGGATGGTTTCAATACTCCAACTGCCAGAACATCGATTGCAACGCATGTTCCACCAAGTACGATCAATTATCTGGCAGCGCTCTGTTACGACACACAAACAATCACCACAATGTAATCATTGAAGAATCACAGGGTGACGATTGGTTCCATCTCGTAGCACAAAATGAAACTTGTGCACTGTATAATACAGAGAAAAATCGACAGTTATACTTCAAAATGAATGTTATTGCCCAAATAACATCTTTTCACCAGCGCGCACTGATATAAATAAACCTCGTATTCGTGCCCCGCGGTTTCTGATGAAGAGAGGAGCAGACAGATGATAATGCCATTATCGTTTTCAGGTGATGTAAGGTAAAACCACAAAGGGCTTATGAGGAAATTTGATTTTGATGGATGGCAAAGTGTATTGTGAAAAGATAAAAGGATAGATCCTATCAATTTCGTGGAGTCGGAGCAAACGAATCGTGAACATGTCGGAAATCTATAATAAGCGGTTTCAGTTTCGGAGACACTATTCAGATTTTATCAGTTACCATCAATGGTTGGATATTTGTTATTCATCTAGGATGTGTTTTGTTTGTTTGTTTGTCGATTATTTTTATTTCATGTTTTGTTCATCTGTTGGACTGTCTGTCTATCTGTATGTCTGTCGGGCGAGCGGCGTCTGGCTGTCTATCAGGCGGGCGGGCAGTCTTTTCTGTTTGATCGCTTGTTTTTCGTTTATCTTGCTCATGTGTTGTATTGTTTTGCAATTTGTTTCATCCATTTTTTATTAGTGTTAATTCATTATATACTTTATTGAATATTATTATGTGAACAGGGGCCTGGATTAACACATCTTTGATGACAGTTTGTACACTTGTGTTTATCCCATGGGCGTCAATCATGGGGGGGACGGGGGACATGTCCCCCCCCCCCCCCTACCCACACACACACATTTTGAAGGGTGGGGGACACAATATCAAATGTCCCCCCCCCCCCAGATTTTTGAACTCGTGTCTCATTTACAGGGCCCTATTATGTACTTTAATGTATCTTTTGCTTAGAAAATATTGGTTAAAGTGGTCAGATATTGCCTCAGATAGCACCACAGAGCATTTAGAATCCAAATTTGTCGGGGCCCCGAACCCCACGCCTGTAGCTCAGAATTCTGGTAGCTGATTCAATGACTGCATGCAACCTCGAAAACGATGTTCAAATAATTATCTTATGCCTTTAGCTGAGCAAATCTCGAAAATTATGTTTAATTTATTATCTTTTGCTAAGAAAATTATTGGTTAAAGTGGCAAGAAATTGCCTCAGATCACACCACAGAGCATCGAGCATCCGATATTTTTCGGGGCCCTTAAGCGGGCTCCGAACCACACGCCAATAGCTCAGAATACCGGTAGCCGATTCAATGACTCCAACTTCGAAAACGATGTCCAAATAATTATCTTTTGCCACGAAAATATTAGTCAAAGCATGGAGAAAAGTGGTAAAAAAATGCCTCAGATCACACCACAGAGCATCTAGAATCCGATTATTTTTTCGGGCCTTCAAGCGGGCCCCGAACCCCACGCCGTAAGGGCTTCGCATCAAGGTATGTCCCCCCCCCCACTTTTGAGAAGCGAATGACGCCACTGGTTTATCCTGACAGTTCCTGTTCACTTTTATCATTTTAAATCAATATCCAAAAAAAGGAGACAAAAAATAAATAAATAATACATTTCCAACCAACCTGTTGAGGACTGTGCAGAAGTGGTGGCACACAACATCAAAGTGATGGTAACCAGCAGAGAGAACGATGAACAAGCCCAACCCATCATGAGAAACTCAGTCGTCAATAATCACTAAAAGTAAAAGATTTGTTTTCTTTCAATACGACATTCATTAATAGATCAAATTGGTTGGGGTGCACATTCATTGTAAATTGATCTGATACGCATTTAGTGGGAGTCCATTTATGTTTTTAACTTGTAGCTGAGATTTTCAATGTTCTGAAACTGTTTTTATCAGATCGGAAATCATGTGAGAGAGTTGAATTTGATTTAAAAAGGCGGAAACATATACTTGACCGTTAATCGTTATTGGCCGTTTTCAACCCTAAAACAGAGATACGAACCCGCTTTGTTGTGGTCTTTTTTTAACAGAATGTATCCATGCAGTAGGAGGGAAGCGTCTTTTAGACCCTGTAGGCCCACGGTTAAAGTCGTAATAATTAACACAAAAGACATCGTGTCACGAGGAGAACTACAGTTAATGTAGATAATTTTGGGGACGTCTCTATTAGTCCGACGTCCCGTCGGTCCGACGTCCCGTCGGTCCGACGTCCCGTCGGTCCGACGTCCCGTCGGTCCGACGTCCCGTCGGTCCGACGTCCCGTCGGTCCGACGTCCCGTCGGTCCGACGTCCCGTCGGTCCGACGTCCCGTCGGTCCGACGTCCCATCGGTCCGACGTCCCATTGGATTAGGGTTAGGGTTTATAGGGACCCCAGTTTGGAAGCTCAACCAATTTACATTCCTGTGAGCCCGAACCTATACTCAGTGTCGGCAAGGATCCAGTGGACCTATATACTCGCCAGCCGGTGACTGATAGATCCGGTCCACCTCTGACCCAATAGTGCGTCCGGGACGACAGTCCAGACATCGCAACCATCTTGGGGGGATTGTATCTTAAACATAAAACCAAACTTTAGTATTTTTTGTTTCCTTGAATTAGTTTATTGAGAAGTGAGCAGTTCATTTTTCGTTGGGTTATATTGCTTTCTATAATCAGTTTGTTATTATTTCAAGACTGTAATTATATTATTTATTTGGTTATTACGTTTGATTTCCCTTAGGCATTTGTTGGAAATCTCAGTTGAGAAGCTACCAATTGTTTTGCTGAATTTTAGTTTTTGTTTACTTGCAGTTGCAAAGTTTGCATTTTTGTATGCATTGTTGATTAACTTGTTTATTAATTTGCTGCTTAAGAGTCTTTTCTTGTAAATACTTCATATAAGTGTCCACGCTAAAAAAAAATGTTATACTTTGTGGAATGAAAGGACTTGGGGAGCAAGTAACCAAAATAGACTTTTTAAACATATTTGCTCATTGCCATGGTAACGGGCCCTTATGTGTTTTGGCCTTTCTGTGGCAAATTTGAGGCTGCGAAAATTCATATTTGGGGGGTTATTTTCAAAGGTCATCAAGCCAAACTGCGAATTAAAGTCACAAAAGTATCTCACGACAAAGTATCATCCTTACCCTTACAAAACATAAATAGAAACACTTTTGAATAATCACCTTTATCTTACTTTTAGGCCCTACAATACAGCATGTTTCTACAACTAGCAAAATTGCATTTTTACCCCATTTTTAACCCTCCAAAGTGGCATTTGCCAGGGCGCTCAAAACAATTTCCTTTCGACTATGATTAGTTCAGACATTGGTCTTTTCATATCTGGCGAGAACATTTTGCGTTATTGTATATCCTTTGTGCAGTAGCGCTCCAAAATGGTAAATTTCACAAAAACCGTAAAAAGTGTATTTTCAGTGTTTTCCTTTGTTTTGAGTACTAACTTGTATAATTGGTATTGTTCATGAATCTAGCACAGTTTCTGAAACAGAATCATATTGTTTATCATTTTTAGACTAGTGGATGAGTAGTAGGTCGTGTAGTCCCCCCACACCTGGCTAGGCCCCGCCCACCCCACCCCCTTTGCCACCGAATTTAGAACTTGTATGTTGCATAACGAAACAAATGTAAATAAATAATATGCAATTGAACACTTTAGAAATTACATAGACTTCCTTTTCACAGCCTCCCCTTCCCCCACCCTGGGGCATTGCTTGGGGTTAAGGGTGAGGTGTGACCACCCACCAATAACTTGGCTTTGTCGGTAAAATCATTGCCACATGGGCAAAAATCATGTGTTTGCAAGCCGCAATGAATAATAATGGCCATGATATCCATTGTCCTCTGATTAAAATGCATCCATTAGTTAAAAAAAAATGATGTCTAGTCCTCCCCTTCTAGCTACGCCCCGCCCATTCCCTTGCCATCAAATTCAGATTTTGATTGCTAATTGTATTTGCCTACATTAAAATTGTAAATAGATATCAATTTGCAAGTGAACCTTTCATAACTTACACTAAAAGCTACTCCAGTGCTCATTATGAGCAACGACTCCTCCCCCTGCCAAAGAATTTAACATGTATTATTGTGAAGGTTACATATTGCCTTAATTGCGGAAAGTCCACATATTTGTATGCACTATGTAGGTTTGGCTATTTTTTTGTCGTTGTGGGAGTGGTTTGGAATATCTGGAAAGCGCAGGGGGTGTAATATCGACACATGTACATGGTGCATAGTGGTTTTTTTTAATCAAAATTATTATTTAATTTTTTTTTAATACAGAGAAATTATATGGCGATTTAGAGAGCAAATAACTCATATCTGTATATCAAAATACATGTACTTTAAAACAACTATCACGCTAACGAAAACTCAAAACGGCTTCTGTTTTGATTGATTGAATTGTCTTGGCCCTAAGTGTAGTTATGGTCAGATCGAGTACATATAAAGTCGAATCTACTACCGTTGTGGGTGCTGCTATGCCCTCCAAAATTGTAATTTCGTAACCAGCATGACATCTGAGTCTTTTCCAAACTCATCAGTAGTCATCAGTAGTCAACATGCAGGCCACACTTCTGTGGTGCATCCATTGTTGCATGGCAAGCAATGTATGAGTGCTTATAAATTACATTTTTTTTTGGGGGGGGGGGAGGTATACAAACAGGGAATGTTTTGTTAATGTGTTAATTTAAAAAAAAATCAACTTCCCCACCTAACGAAGTGCTTTCAGATTTGAACCCTTTCTGGCGGGTATTTAGGTTTTTTTTCTAAGAGGGAGGGGTACAGCACACTGTGATCCCATGTTGATTTGCATATGCTTTGACCGATTTTCCTGCAACTGATTTGGCAGGAAAATATTGGTTGACCACTACTCTATAATATGACATTCTTGGTTGTATTGCTGTTACCGCTAGATATTTTATATATACATTTGTATTTTTCCGAACTCTTGACTAGATAATATTTTGGGCATAATTTCTGTATTTTATGTGTAAACATTCATCCCAATCAGGTAATTGTATGCATCCATTGTCACTGCCATGGGGACTACATACTTACTGATTTGTTTTGTTGTAAAATTGGTGGGTTTTCAACCCGAATTGGCAAAACTAAGGTAAATATACATAATTTTGTTGATGTTATTTAGTGCTCTGCCATTGATTCATGTAATAATTAAAGAAGTACATCAAAACAAACAGAATGCAGAATGAAAGGTGAAAACTACATGTGCTTCTCGCACCGATGCTGGCCACGTTTATACTGAGCATGTATTGTTGTTACTTATATAGCCACGAATTTCAGTCTAAACATAATACTTTTGTGATAGGTTTTGAAAATGGAAGTATTATTGCTTTTAGTTTAAAAAATTGTGAACCTTTCATAACTTACACTTAAAGCCGTATCCGTCTCACAGCCCACCCCCTGCCACCCCTCTGCCTACTCCAGTGCTCATTATGAGCAGCGACCCCTCCCCCTCCCAAAGAATTCAGCATGTATTTTACATATTGCCTTAATTGCGGAAAGTCCACATATTTAATAATAATAAAAATAATAATAATAAAAGAACATTTGTAAAGCGCCGGTATCCGCCAAAAATAGGCGCTCATGGCGCTCGAGGAGAAAGTCAAGTTAAGATTGTGTGTTGTGAGAGTAAGCTTGTTTGTACAGGTGAGATTTTATGTTTGTCTTAAATGTTGTGATGGATGGAGATGTTTGATAGCCAGAGGGAGTTGGTTCCACACTCGGGTTGACGCTGCAGCAAAGGATCTGTCACCCCACAGAGTGGAGGTCCTGGGCTCGTGAAGCATCATGAGCTCACTGGAGCGGAGTCCGGTGCGTGCTGTTGAGTACGGGTGGATGAGGTCGATGAGATACTCCGGCGCATTGCTGTGGAGGATTTTGAACACGAATAGGCCAAGTTTGTATTTAATTCTGTATGATACTGGAAGCCAGTGGAGATCTGCTAGTACAGGAGTGATGTGAGAATGTTTACTAGTGAGAGAGATTAGTCTGGCACTGATGTTTTGTAGTCGCTGCAAACGGTTTAGTTGATTTAGGTTAATGCCATACAATAGTGAATTGCCCATGTCAATTTTGGATGTGATGAAAGCGTGAACAAGTATTTCAGTTGTGTGTTTGTCAAGATATTTTCGTATGTGTCCGATGTTACGGATCGACATGCAGACTGATCTAGAGATTGATGTAAGGTGAGGTTCCATGGATAGAGATGAATCAAAGATAATACCAAGATTTCTGACTTGATTTGATGGCATGATGGTTGAATCACCAACCCTTATGGATGGAACATGAACTTTGCACGATTGCTGCTTTGAACCTATGATGATAAATTCGGTCCTTTCATTGTTGAATTTAAGCCAGTTTTGAGTCATCCAAGAACGTACGTTTTTATATTTATATGCACTATGTAGGTTTGGCTATTCTTTTGTCATTGTGGGAGTGGTTTGGAATATCTGGAAAGCGCAGGGGGGGGGGGTGTAATATGGATACATGTATACATGGTACATAATAATTTTTGCCCTAAAGATAATTCCTCCGTGATAGGTTTTGAAAATGGAAGTATTTTGCTTTTAGTTTATGAGCACCGATGTCTTTACATCGGTTGCCATGGTAATTATGAACACACTACAAAAGTGTGTTTGGTACCATGGTGACCACTGTAACAAGTTTGGAAAAGTCACAAAATTTCATGTTGATCAGCTCACTGTAAAACGCAAGAACATGTGACACGTTTAAAAAATAAACGCAGTGTTTTAGATTTAAACACTATGTGACAAAATTAAACACATCATGTGTTTTTAAACAAAACAGTTAGCGTTTAATGTCAACAGTGCTATAGGGTGTTTATTATCGGTTTTAGAAAATATTTTAACTGTTCAATTTCACTAGTTAGCATTTTGTTTATTCCCAAAGAATAACACTTTGTTTAAAAAAAGGCTTATTAACTAATTAGGACACTAATAATAACCCAAGTTGTTAATGTAGCTGTTTGTGTTCAACACCCAATAAACACGGTACACGTCACGATGTTTAAAATGACCACGTGATGTTAGGTCTTAACCAATAGGATTAAATCCGATTGCGTGCTGGCATAATCGGGGCAGTTATTACGCGGCACAAAGCCAACCGCCATTTTTCTGACAATAATCTGGGCACACTAATATAATAATGTAATGGCGAGAATTAGTATCGTCATTCGTGCATGGTAACAAAATTTGCATCGGGTAATGAAACAATATACATGTATGATGTAGTCTCACAGAAGGTACTAACAGTTGGTCATGACCTAGGCTAGAGGTCAAGTTTGGTATGCATATTGCCAAGTCAGCAAGAGTACTCAGATGCAACGTATTCTGTGCATGCAGTACGACGGTTGTAGTTTGAACCAGTTCTGGAAGCTTCCACACAGGTGGTAAGTTTTGTCTTTTGTGTTGTTTGATTTAATTAATCCCGATATACAATATGATAGATTTAGAAATGTGAGATGAGTTGAATTAGTGGGAGCAATTATTGGCCAAAGGATCGTGTGATAGAACATGAATATGAAGGGGAAAAAAACAACCCTGATTTTGATTTCCTCATATTATTTTTCTTGGATGACGATGCTGTTATACAGTATAACTGCTGTGCAGCTCACAATATTATGAAGTAAGTTCTGTATTTGAGCCACATTATGGGGTGGTCTTTGTTGAGTGTATACCTAATATGAGGCTATAAGCCTATGGGACGAATTACAATTGCAAACACGCAGTATCAACATTTTTGTAATCTTGGAAAATTCAGTGGAGTGGATTTTTTTTTGAAATCGTGATTAACTATTCAACAAAAGCATGCTAGTGTTATCACCTCTGCCTAAGTTATGTAAGCTGAAAGGGACCAGCATATGAATGATTTTGAAAAGAAAATTCTAGTATTTGTAAGGTCAGGTACAAATTGTTTAACCATAATTTCCATTTCACATGATGTTATTGGCGTATATTGTTTAATATTTTCTTTCTGTATATTTTCAGGGTGTGTCTAATCCCTTGCAGATGAAAGAAGCTATTGACTTTTAAAATAAGGTAAGTGTCTTTTGGCATTGATCGTCATTTAGCAGTGCAGTGTGTGATTGTATAGATCAGCTGTGTATACAACTTTTGAAAAACCCGCAGTGCGTGTACATAATAAATATCCCTAAATTTTTGGGTACCATGCAGTGTTTCACAGTGATTCAAAACGTTCGTTTTACAGAACATGTGTTATGTTTTGAATATAGGGTCCCCTGTAGATGCTCGATGTAACTGCATACATGTACGTCCAGCAGAACACCAAGTTTGAACGTGGCGAGGGTACGAAGACGAGGAGAGTGCTAACTATTCATGAGGTAATTTTGTATTGTAAAATATATTATTCAAATCATCAATTTCATTGAATGATGATGTTTGGCTGAGATTCTATCTTGCATAATAAACTTTCAACTTCCACTGTAAATTTACTCTGGCGGTAAAACATCATGAAATGAAAAAGTATAACATTCTAGGTGAATACAATTTTTAAATTTTTAAATTTTAAATACAAAGTCTCCGTAAATACCTACATGACTGCAAAGTTATTGGTACGAAACTGTGAAAAGCTTGCCTATTTTCTTCAGATTTTATTTTTAATATTTGATCCATGATCAAGCTCAAGCTGTATTAAACTCTACAGTCTTTGTGCACATTATCTCTGATAACAAAGGTTAATATTGACGCGAGTCCCAAAAAGGCCGACAATTGTGCAATTTACTTTTGAACCCAATTTTGTAATCAGTTTTCATATTCTTTCTGGAGTAAACTTTATTAATGACTTGTCATTTTAGGGTCTCCAATTTTCTTTTTACTGTGAGCATGGTTTCACTTTCAAAGTTGATCAGTTTTTGTATGGCTCACTCAGAAATCTTGTTTATGTCCACAGAATGCTGCTGAACCAGACAGAGTATCTGCATCAAAACTACAGCTTACATTACATGTGGAGACACCATCAAGAAAGTCTTAAACTACAACACATACAATGATGCGCTTCTTCTCCAGCTTCGGGGTACTATGCCTTTGATTTGGATTATCCAAAGTATTTTCACGTGCTTTGAGTTCTTTTCAAAAAATCATAATCAGAGAAAAGTTTTCCTGGCAGATTCCAGCAAATTCATGCAGTTCACTACAAGGTATTTGTGTATAAATTAATTGGATATACTGTTGAAATCTCAGCTAAAGATCAATACTTATTTTACCACTTCAAACTACATGTATAACGCAAACCTTCATAGGTTTTAAAAAACAAGTATAATTCATTTGCAGTTTTACTTCTAACTCTCATTGAATTGGAAAATAATTGTTTTTAGCCCTATTTACAGATATATTCATTTACTTCAAATTCACCCTTTTGTGTTTGTTTATGTTTTTGTTTCTTTGTTTTGATACTTGTAAAAAATGTAATTGGCCTTAATGTTGGGGTCTTAAAAAAGGATTGTTGGAAACATACTGATAGGCATGGTAGTATATTCACATAAATGTCACATTATTTTTGCTGTCGTAATGTAAATATTCTCTAGGGGTGACCATAAAAGTACATTTGTATTTTATTGTGACCATTTTCATGATTCGATAGAACTCAATAGGCCTTTCACCACAATCCTATATGTGAAAATGAAGACAGCTTTGTGAAGTGCCCTAAATGCGTTTATTTCAATGTTGTTAATATTGTGACTGAAGTTTTACTTGCAATTTTGAATACTGTTCGAAAACTAAACACACATTGTGAATATAAACACTTGAAAATAATAATAAATGGCGTCACATGTTTAAAATCTGTCACAGGCAATAAACGTGTCACATGTTTAAAATTACAACAGATTGACGTGTTTTCTGTTTGACTGTGTGTTTACTTTTTAAATGTCAGTAGTATTTAAATGTTAAACGCCTTTGATGTATATATTTTAAACACTGTTCCGTTTAAAGATTAAACACCGTCAGTGTGCTGATTTTAAACACCAAATATGTTTTCAAATTAAACATGTTCATTGGATAAACTGCGTCACATGTTTAAAAACTGTCACAGATTAGTGTTTATTTAGGCGTTCTAAACCTAAACACATGGTTTACAGTGAGGCAAATACAAATTTGGAGGACACTTCCACCAAAAACATATATCAGATCCTGACTACATATATATATAGCCAAGTCAAGTCAGAGTGAAATTCATGCAATCAAATTGATGCTGTTTTCTCTTTGGGTTTTTACTGAAGTGATCCTTGTTTTAAAGTACATGTATTTTAATATAAACAAATTAAAGTTAGTTGCTCTCTTAATCGTCATATCTTTCCGTTTTGGAAGTAATAAAATTAAGTCATTTTGCTTTACACACCTTTGCTGTAGTTCCAAAAGTAACATGCAATATAAAAAAAATATGTGCAGTGTACATGCCAGTGTTGTAGTCGAGACAGGATAGTCCGAGACCGAGACTAAGACCGAGACCTGAAGATTCGAGACCGAGACCGAGACCGAGACCAGCCACTTCAAGGCGGACCGAGACCGAGACCGAAATGGTCCGAGACCGAGACCGCTGATAAGAAATAACAATAGTCGACATAAAAACCAAGACACGTTATTATAGTTGAAAGTTGTAACCTTTCTATTCACAAAGATTACAGACCAAAATTTTGACCAGTGGCAGTGTTGACAAATTGATACATGACACCTTACTTGAGCAAAAAGTAGTAACACTTAAGAAATATGGGCTTTGACATGTTGTCTGCACCCAATCCTGACAAAAGTAAAAAGTTAAAGGTAGATGTTTCATCTGTTATAGGAACTCGATTCCTAAATTCCACAGTATCCCCTAGGTTTCAGCTATGACCTCTAACGGATATTAAAGATGCAATTTTATTTTTACATTGTGCCTTTTTTTTTCCTAAAATAAATATAGGACTTAACTTCTAACAAGACTTGTGTACTTGATTTTAAAAAATGGGAGCTAGAAAATGTTGAACTAATTTTTAAATTTCTGTCATAGAATGTGGACTTGTACATGTAGACCCACAAGTTGCGAGGTGGTAGCCAGAATGTGCCAGATATGGATTTTTATTTTTTTTCTGAACAGGATTTTAATTTTTGAAGAATAATGGGGTACTTCAAAATGAGCAGCCAGAAAATGGGGTCTCATCATACACTCTCATGGCAACAGTGAGTGGTAACTGGTAAGAGTGTGTGAGTTCAATGCTGGAAAATCAGGTAGGAAAATTTACTTTTTCTTCAAAATACTGTCCCAAATTAGAGAGAACATTGTGTGGGGTCGAAAATATAACTAAATTGAAGCACCTCATTTATTATCAGAATACAAAATGCAAGTGATTACGCCCACAAGGGGTGGGCTAAACTACACAATCCCCCAAAAATGGCAGGCCCTAATTGCATCAATTGTTACAAGTTTATACTTTGCTTTATGTGCCCGACTCAACAGATAAATGCCGAACTTGTTCCAAGTCGTTCAGTGACTGGTACTGCTGCAGCTTTATATGTACTTTTGGGACTTTCCAACGTGCAGTCGAGTCCAAACCGACCACGATATATAACAAGCTTGATCTACGGGCTAGCAAATGTTTTAACTATCAACGGTTCTGAACGAAGTGAACACAAAGTAATCGATCGAGCTGTAAAAGCTACGTATTGCCGGTCTCGACCCGAGACCAGCCAAAATATCGAGACCAAAGGGGACCGAGACCGAGACCAAGACCGAGACCACAGCTTCCGAGACCGAGACCGAGACCGAGACCGAGACCAGCAAAAAGTGGTCTCGAGACCGGTCTCGAGACCGAGACCGGTCTCGAGACCTACAACACTGGTACATGCGTGTGTCCAGATCACCCTCCCCATCCCCACCCCCACCCCCCCACCCCCCCCCCCCGCGACATACACACCCCTTCTCCTCCTCGCTTTTCGGATATTCCAAACTGCCCCGTGTTGTAAAGAAAGCCACCTTACATAGTTCAGACTTTCCCAGAGGCCATATGCATGTATGTAATCAGAACAAAATTGAACTTGTTGACTTGTTGGGGGAGGGCGTGGTTCTCTTTTGAGCTTTGGGAGTGGGGGTGGCAGGGGAAGGGGTTAGCTGTGAGACGGCTGTTGGTGTAGATTGTAAAAGGTTCACTTGCAAATTGATATATATTTTACAATTTAATTTAGGCAAATACATGTAGAAATCAAAATCTAAATTTAGTGGCAAGGGAATGGGCGGGGCCTAGCTGGGCGGGAAGGACTGGACATCATTTGAAGAATGGTGCACTTCAATCAGAGGACAATGTATATGGCAATTTTTATTCATTGCGAATTGCAAACACATGAGTTTTGCCCATGTGACAATGATTTTACCGACAAAACCAAGTTATTGGTGGGTGGTCACACCCCACCCTCAACCCCAAGCAATGCCCCGGAGGTGGGGGAAGGGGAGGCTGAGAAAAAGAAGTCTATGTAATTTCTAAAGTGTTCACTTGCATATTATTTATTAACATTTGTTTCGTTATACAACATACAAGTTCTAAATTCGGTAGCAAAGGGGAAGTGGGCGGGGCCTAGCCAGGTTTGGGGGGGGCTACACGACCTACTATTCATCCACTGGTCTAAAATGATATGTGATTCTGTTTGTGAAAATATGCTAGATTCAAGAACAATACCAATTATACAAG
This sequence comes from Patiria miniata, assembly GCF_015706575.1. NCBI lineage: Eukaryota > Metazoa > Echinodermata > Asteroidea > Valvatida > Asterinidae > Patiria > Patiria miniata. The sequence continues at coordinate 17,957,155 of NW_024037076.1, read as the reverse complement.
TTATTACTCAAACCAAATTAAGGAAAAAACTGAAAATACACTTTTTAAGGTTTTGTGAAATTTACAATTTTTGGAGCGCCACTGCACAAAGAATATACAATAACCCAAGATGTTCTCACCAGATATGAAAAGACCAATGTCTGAACTAACCATAGCCGAAGGAAAATTATTCTGAATGCCCTGGCAAGTGCCATTTTGGAGGGTTAAAAATGGGGTAAAAAATGCAATTTTGCCAGTCGTAAAAACATGCTGTATTGTAGGCCTAAAAATAAAATAAAGTTGATTTGTCAGAAGCGTTTCTATTTTTTTCTTGTAAGGGTAAGGATGATACTTTGTTGTGATATATCGACTTTTGTGTCATTACTTCGCATTTTGGCTTGATGACCTTTGGAAATAACGCAAAAAAAAAGAATTTTTGTAGCCTCAAAATTGCCCCAAAATGGCCAAAACACATAATGGCCCGTTATTATGGCAACGAGTAAAATATCGGTTTAAAAAAGTCTATTTTTGGTCACTTGCTCCCCAAGTCCTTTCATACCACAAAGTATAAAAAAAAAAAATTTGAGCGTGGACACTTATATGAAGTATTTACACGAAATGACTCTGAACTTGTTTAATTCGGTTTGACTTGAGAAATTGCATGATTTATATTTGCTGTTCATTGCGTTCACTTTTGAGTTTAATATTTTGAGGAAATCCTAAATTTGTTGATCATTCTTGAGTTTGTTGACTTCTTTCGATTTAAGGAAACTCCTGATTTAACTTGAGTACTCTGTAAATATTTGTGTAAATAGTTTATTTAGATTTTTCTTTTGAATTAAATTTAGATTTTCGTTTTGAAGTTGTTTGAAACTGTTTCTTCTTTGCTTTGTTGAAATTAAAACGAATTTTGTACAGATCCTGACTATTTTATTGTATATGTTATAGTCTTCCAAGGACAAAAGTAAAAGATAACCTGAATACCCTCACACATAAGCCTGGAAAAAGGTTTCAGAGACTTAGATGCTGGGGCGGGAGAGGCAAGACTGTCGGGCAAATTGACCAGGGAGCGAGTTGGTCAGGGGGCGAGTTGACCAAAGCACAAGATATCGATCGCATCATTCGTTTCATAAAAAATATTACATAAAAAGAAACGCCAAAGAAATTTGACTTGGAAAGATGCACTTTATTTTTCGATTCTGTAGTGCATTATAATTATTTCACCAAAGACTGTCCGTTGTGTTTTTCTGTATTTTCTCGCTTACAATATGAACGACCACGGGCAAAACTCAGACTACCATAGAACTATATTAAATCAAATTAATTTAATATAGCTCTATGGATGTAACAGTATTGTGGGCGTGCTTAAGGTAATATGCAACATTTGCTTTTGCTGAAATTTCCAGAAATGGATGGATTTGGGGGGTTAGTATTTCATAGCAAATATTGTTACACTGACCTGTGTAATGGTTTTGTGTTCATATATGCTGGAAAAACTAAGATAAAAATGTTGCTCTTCTAGTCTGGTTCCCTGATCCTATTTCAGACGAAATTTAGTGACGTCGGGGAATTGTCAGGTCAGGGGACCAGGTGGTTTGCAACCGTTCACGGATGTTTACCCAATTGCAAACAAAATGTGGACTCACTAACTTTGGTGATTGGGGACAGTATTTAAAAAAGTAAACTTTCTTGAAAATGACAGCACACCAGGTGCCATGATTTCACAGGATGCTTGCTGTGTTGTGTTAATCAGGCGTCGTCTGTAGTTGGGTTTTCAAAGCAGCCGCTCGCGCGGCAACCTGCAATACGAAGCTTGCTGGGGATAAAACTCACGACCAACAATTTGCGGATGCCAGAACGGGACGTGCATTTTTTGACGCGAATATTTCGCGTCAATAATTGGGACCGCAGAGCGAGACGTAAAGTTTTTGGCGCGAATATTGACGTCAAAGTTTTGCGAATATTGACGTCACAATTTGCGACCGGAGAGCGAGATGTGAATTTTTGACGTTAATATAATATTGACGTCAATATTCACAAAGTGCGATGTTCATTTAGAACCACCATAAATAATACACATAAAAGGAACATTCGAACTTGTTGAAGAGCACATACAGTATTAGAATATCATTAAAACAAATTGGTCAGATATTCAGTCGAATGCCAATTTGACAACCTTCACTCTAGCAATGATTAACTACGAAATGTAAAAAAAAATGTAGACTTACCTTACAAAACAAAGTGCTAAGTTGGATGTCCAAGCCCTCCTCAGAATCTCTCAATTGTCCTCTAAAAAGCGAAGTCCAAATGGCCTCTGGTCCGGACGAGGTGTGATCCGAATATCCTCCAGTGAAACTTGTCCAATCCAGGTGCGCTCAACTTTTACAATCGAGCTCAAGTCCGAAGAAGCTGAACCCAAAATCAAAGGGAGTCCAAAGCGTGAACCTGACGTGATAACGTGAACGGCGTCGACTGCTGCAACACTACAGGTGCGTTCTCTTTTATCACTCCTGGACAGTGTGTGCTTTGTATACCATTGTCTATGGTGTGATCCAGTGGCGTAGCCAGGAATTTTTCAGTGGGGGGCTGGAACATTTCATGGGGGCGTCATGTAGGGGCGTCAATCGCTTCTCAAAAGTGGGGGGGGGGGCATACCTTGATCAGAACTGATGCAAGCGCGAAGCGCGAATCCCTTACGGCGTGGGGTTCGGGGCCCGCTTAAGGGCCCCGAAAAAAATTGGATTCTCGATGCTCTGTGGTGTGATCTGAGGCAATTTCTTACCACTTTAACCAATAATTATCTTAGCACAAAAGATAATAATTTAAACATAATTTTCGAGGTTTTCTCAGCTAAAGGCATTAAGAAAAAATTTTGAACATTGTTTTCGAGGTTGGAGTCATTGAATCAGCTACCAGAATTCTGAGCTCTAGGCGTGGGGTTCGGGGCCCGCTTAAGGGCCCCGAAACATTTTGGATTCTCAATGCTCTGTGGTGCTATCTGATGCAATTTCTGACCACTTTAACCAATATTTTCTAAGCAAAAGATACATTGTAGTACATAATAGGGCCCGGTAAATGAAACACGAGTTCAAAAATCTGGGGGGGGGGACATTTGATATCGTGTCCCCCACCCTTCAAAAAGTCCCCCCAGGATTGACGCCCACGGCGTCATGTAGATCAATGATAATTTTTTTAGAAACTCAACATCTCAGTGGGGGCGACTTGGGGGGGGGGCCACCCCCCCCACGCCCGCCGTGGCTACGCCACTGATTTCAAGGAATTTTTATTGGTCTATTATTATTATTTAGCTTATATGAATGGAGGAAAAAGTTTGTGCGTGGCCGATTCGCGTGATTTCGCTGACTGAAACTGTGTGACCCACGGAACACCTGTCTATAATACGTGTTCCGTGGTGTGAGTGGGTGTCAGTGTTGTAGTCGAGACCGGATAGTCCGAGACCGAGACCAAGACCGAGACCTGAAGTTGCGAGACCGGGACCGAAACCGAGACCAGCCCCTCAAGGCGGACCGAGACCGAGACCGAAATGGTCCGAGACCGAGACCGCGGATAATAAATAACAATAATCTAAATAAACAAGTCTGTCCTTGAGATGTTGATGTTCATGGGGATGTGAAGGAAGTGATTGAAGGTTAGGAATCACTTGTACCTGCTTAATTGTATCATGCGAGTGCTCTTCGTGTTTGCTTCATGCCATAAATTACAACATGGCAACAGAATTTGTTATTGTCACAATCAATTACAAATTTTGAAACAACCTAATTTAAAGAAGGGGAAAACCTTATTTGATGAACTTCTATATTTTTGCCACTTTTTTTTCAATATTTTTTTTTTATATTGTTTAACTACTATAAAGTGTGAATCTGATGAAGAAACTCTAACTTAGGAGTACGACAATTTGTACTAGTTTTTGCAAAACCTGAACATGTTGAAACTTGACAAAAGTAAAAAGTTAAAGGTGGATGTTTCATCTGTTATAGGAACTTGGACCCTAAACTCCACAGCCACCCCTTGGTTTCAGCAATGACCACTAACGGATATTTAAATGCAACTTTAATTTTACATTGGACCTCCTTGTAAACCTGATTCGAAAAAAAATCGGAGCAAGAAAATATTGATATATTTTTTAAAATTTCAGTCATGGAATATAGATTTGTACATGTAGACCAAAAAATTGAGAGATGGTAGCCAGATATGGATTGGTTTGCCCCCCCCCCCCCATCCCTCTTTGTGATTCTCCTTCCAACCCTGCATGTTTGTGTGTCCCCTACATGTTTGTTTCTTGTTCCTCTGTCATTTACCTCTGAAGAAGGCCTGGCTAAGGCTGAAATGTAATGCCACTTTATTTTTGTTTAATGTCAATAACGTTACATATACTATAGAAGATTGATGAACCATATTTGCCTGATCTATCTTCTGTTAATTACCCGCCGTCATCATCGTCATTAGCCTATTTGAGAATATGGCCGACACAATAGAAGGGCGCTGTCACAAACTGAATGTGGTGGGCGAGATGTACTTTTAGGATTCACGACTCAGTGCCCACGCCTCTATGTGTTTTGTACCGTGCCATCGTTTCGCCCGCATCAGCTACTTTGCTGGGCAATTTACTTGAATATTTTAGTGATTAACAAGTACGACATATTGCCAATATATTAATAGTTTATTGTGAAGGCCGTAAACAGCATATAGCGATTAATGGAATACAATTCTTCTCGACTAATGCCAATCTAATTGAAATTTAGGAAGGAGACGAGGCAGGCAATTAGACTCTATTTTTTCGTGACTATGGCAGTAGCTCAATTTGTGTTTATCACAGATGAAAAGATGAATACATGGCGAGTCAAAAAGAAAGTGACCGTATGATCAAAAAAAAATGGCACGCTCCTTTTTGTAAAAAATATAATTGGGATAAAGAACATGTTATTGAGTAGTAACTGTGAACATTTCACGTAATTTGCATACTCTATTCCCAAGTCGTGTCTATTTTAATAAAGAGATCACAAAATTCAGCGGTCCACCACTAATACCAATTTAACGGTCTACGAAATGATGAATATCCATTAATAAATATAATTATCAAGGAAAAATTGAAAAGGAAAATAGAAAAAAAAATCACCAATATTTCTAGGGAAAAAGAGTTGAATTGTTCCCCATATTCAAAATACAAAATCTGACTGTAAAATTAATGTTTCAGTCTTGATTCATAAGATTTAAATCTCAGTGGTATTTGGAATCAATGAGGATGGCTATGAAGTGCTTGTTTCAACAGATCATCCCACAATAAAAACGAGAAAAAAGAAGAGGAGCAATGGTTATTGGACTATGCCTCACTCACTAGAAAGTGAAGAGAGACATGTCCATTAGCATCACACAGCAGTCACATTTGCCCTAAACTGATTCTTTACTTAACCCTAAAAGCGCCGGGGGCGGAATCCGCCCCCTCTCTTATTTTGGCTGGTCTCGAGTCGAGACCAGCCAAAATATCGAGACCAAAGGGGACCGAGACCAAGACCAAGACCGAGACCACAGCTCCCGAGACCGAGACCGAGACCGAGGCCGGCAAAAAGTGGTCTCGAGACCGAGACCGAGACCGAGACCGGTCTCGAGACCTACAACACTGCTTAGGGGTGCACTGAACCAATTCAAGCCCCATTGAAAACAGTGTAAAATCAACAAAGTTCAGGGCCAAATAACATGCAAGCCGACATCACTGGAGTTTCTCAAACAAAAATTAAATTATTGTCTTGTACTTCATCTTTTCATTTCATTTCGATTTTGGGTAGACTAGCCGATTACATTTTTAAATATTCACACCAAAACAAAATTACGGCGCTCCATTAGTGCCATCCACTTCTTTATTTACTCAGATAATTTATCACGTCATGTTGACATATCGCTGAGAGTAAGGCGACTTAATCACATAATTGTATCGCTAAGTCGACTTACCGTAGTCAACTTGGTGACTTGTCCAGATGCATTATCTCTCCAAGTCGACTTTCCGAAGTCGAGATGACGACTTGTCCAGATGTATTATCTCGCCAAGTTGACTTCTCAAAGTCGAGATAACGACTTGTCCAGATGAAATATCTCGCTAGGTCAACTTCCTGAAGTCGAGATGACAACTTGTCGAGATAAATTATCTTGTCAAGTCGACTTACGATGTGGAGATGATGACATGCAAAAATCTCATTCTGTATGGATATCCCGTTGTTGAAGCACTATCGTGGATTCTTTCTTGTTCGTCGGTGCATTTGAGGTTTTCCCCCACCCGTTCTTTTATGAACAATAAACTGGCAGAGGAACAAGAGATAAACTGTAGGGTATTGATTTGATCTGGGTCGAAGTTGATTTGTGTTTTTTTATTTTCATCTTGTTTTAAATTACTCCCCCAAGCTTCGTAGGAAATCACACCTCTGCCTTGTTTTCCCCTATTTATCCCGTTGAAAAGTAATTCACTTCACGTAAAACATTAACAATCATAAATTCACAAAAATGTCTTTATTGACAGGTTGCCTAAAAATGACACTTACAAATTCAAGATTTGCTTTAAATCATATTGAGATCATATTTAAGATAAAACGACTCTCACGGCTTAAATCGGAATATCGGAAATTTAGCAAAACTCTTGTCTGATATATTTAATAAAAAGTCACTATAAAAGCTCTTATTGCCAACACTAAATCTGGGGCACTGAAGACAAAGACAAATTTGTGTTAATTTCAAGATTTCAAATGGGGAGCGCCGGGGGGGGGGGGCATTTGTTGCATGACATTATATTCTTTTACATTTCTTTCGGAAAAGAAAAATCGAAATTTTGAAAAAGCACGTATATAATTATACCAACAATAACCTTTCAAATTCCCAAAACTATACAATCATGCGTTGCATGTTCGTCAAGCTTAATAGCTTCTCCATAGATGATAATACTCAAACGCTTTGCATCAAAGCAACAATACCTTTTCAATGAAAACAACTCTAATGACATCATTAATCATCCGTCTCTGTGCCGCTTTATGTGTGGAAAGGAAATAGACGAGCAGACGTTTTGCATTTGTAATGAACATCAACAAAAGAGACACAACCATTAGTTGCCTCTGCACGCCGCATTTTGATCAAATTTTCAGTCTCGGTGTCGTCGGGTATTAGTTTCTAGGAATGCTATTTAATAATTAAGAAATATCAAGCCCGTTTGCGAAAATAATTTACACGTTTCAAAATGTACCACAAACGTATTGACACTCAACTTTCCTTTAGTTCTAATTTTACATGTTTTTGTGTGTGTTTACTCGACTAAACCACAGATGTCCCCGGTTCGATGCCCCATGAGTTTGTAAGCTGGATAAACACAATCTACAAAGAAATAAATTTCGTCAATTTTTGGGGTTTGTTGTTTTATATTTTGATAACATCATAATGATGTACATGTATATAATAGTTGATGACTTATTTTGGGGTAAAACTAAATGTTCTTGTGGCAATCAAAAAGACAAGTCAAGCCTAGCCAAGCTTTTCCCAAATCATAAAAAAATATGTTCAACTGGCTCCGAATGGCTATTCAATTGAGGCCTTTGCATGCATCTGTGTACACAATAGCCCATTCGTGTGACGTTACGGGGTAATCCTGTACAATAGTACTGCCCAGCTGCGCCCCTACTCCGACACCCCGAGAAATGATACTGGTATTATACGCCTTTCCCCAACATACGAACAGAACCTGCTGGGTTAGGGGGTATTTGTACATATCCCGTAACATATTGTTAATAATCTTCGGATTTGAACAGCGACCGCTTTGAAAGTATGGTACGAGCCACCCCCACCCCCACCCCCCCCCCCTATTGATTTTAAGGAGCCCTATTGATTTCAAGGAGCCAAGTGTCCGGACAAAAAAACCTGTCTACATTTTAGCATTGATTTGCTGATGAACCCCCCCCCCCCACACCCCTCCACAAACATTCCTGGTTCCGCCCCCGATTGTTGTTGTGCATATACGGCAATTATTTTCGTCTACAAGGTGATTCAAAATGCAATCAAATATGATACACACATTTGATACAATGAAGTATGTCTAATAAGAGCATGTTCTTCCACTCATCTGAAAAAGCAGTTACTGATATTGATCTATGCCAACAGAAGTTATGCATGTTTTACTTAAAGAAAGCATTTGTATAGCTCTCCTTGGAGTGCCATTGAGCGTAGTGATAATACACATAAGCATTCATTAAAATGAGATATTAATAATTGAAATCAAAACCATTGTTTTTACTGTCAGTTGTAATGGTTTGCATATGAAGAACAAGTCAACTCTTTTTCTTCTGAAATGTTGTTAACGATATAAAAATCCTTTGTAAGTTCTCGTTCATTCATCGAGGTGGGAAAACGTCCATGTTTCATAATACTCAATGTGTATTAACCAGTTCGTAGAATTATCAGAGGTGGACAGCCGAGTTTTTTTATTCAAATAGACATAACGTGAGATTTGAAGGTTTGCATGGTGGAAAGATACTAAGACAAGAAAGATTTGCGGTAGCACCATGTGAATAACATTCTCTTGACGACGGGCAGAGCATACTGCTCGAAACGTAATTGAGTCCCTCGGTTCTTTTCAGAACCACACATACTCACAAAAGAGATTTATTCACATGGTGCTACCGCAAACTTATCTTGTTTTAGACATAACGCGGGAATAAAGTATGCAACTGACGTGAAATTTTCACTGTTAAAAGTCAATAAGATGTACTTTATCATTTTTTTCATAATGAAATTGAGCAAGCCGAATATTTTTAAATATTTTCAAATTCAGTCATTTTCTTTTTTGACTCCCCTGCAAGAAGAAGCCGGTAGAAAGCCTTGCGAATCGGTATCGATTGAGCACCGCATGCATGGTTGTATACACGGTAGCCTCATCAGTATCCTGTACTCTGAAACCGACCGACCACTCGCATGGCGGTTTGCATCATGTCCTATTAACCAATATATTCGGCTTTTCCAAAAAGAGAGACTGACAACAACATTCCAAAGGGAAAACGCTCCTTTTGCGCAACTCACAGGCAGGTGTGATAAAAGTATAATATTGTCGAATTAGCCAGTTATGCTGTAAAATATGACCGGCGTTTGCATGGTGATAAAGGAAGGATATTAAAAAAAACATGCTGACATATATTTACAGTTATAATTCTTTTTCATTTCTTGAAAAAAGGTAAAACATACCGGTGCTATCAGTGGCGTAACTGGGTTGTGCCCCCCCCCCCCAACAAATGTCCGTGCCATCCCCCCCCCCCCCCCCCCCCGCCCGGTGCTCCCCGTTTAAAATCTTGAAATAAACAAAAAACTGTCATTTGCCTTCAGTGCCCCATTAAAAATTGTGTGCACCCATGTGCCCCACCCCACTCACCCACCGGAATTAGGTTAAACCTCACGCCACTGACTGTTAATACCTATGAACAAAAAAGTACTCTCTTTTAGCGTCTTCCACCTGGTGTCTTTCGTCAAGGAGGAAAGTATATCATTAACTTATTAATAGGGAAATTGTTTAGGTTCTTGGAATTTGAATTACATGTTGGACAAAATTTCATTCTTCCCGAGGGATTTTCTCAGCCTTAACGATTTAGGTCAATTTGTGATTTAAAATCGCTTGTAATTTCATACTTCATGACATCAGAATAACGTCACAGTTATATTGAGGCCGATGTCTCATTTTAAAAGTGAACAATTTCTATATTGCTAGGAACAGAACTTTATCATAATGTGATGATCACAGTGTGATTTTAGTGTGCTAAGGCTAATCAAAAGCTAATGTCCTATATAAAACATGGATTTAGTGTTGACAATAAGAGTGTTTATAGTGATATCTTTATCAAATCATTTCTCGTAATATATCAGACAAGAGTTTTGCTAAATTTCCAATATACCAATTTAAGCCATGAGAGTCGTTTTATCTTAAATATGGTCTAAATATGATTAAAAGCAAATCTTGCATTTGTTAGTGTCATTTAAGAAAGCAACAAGTTGTATGCAACCTGTCAATAAAGACATTTTTTTGAATTTATGATTGTTAATGTTTAACGTGAAGTGAATTACTTTTCAACGGGATAAATAGGGGAAAACAAGGCAAAGGTGTGATTTCCTACGAAGCTGGGAGTAATTTAAAACAAGATGAAAATAAAAAAACACAAATCAACTTCGACCCAGATCAAATCAATAACCTACAGTTTATCTCTTGTTCCTCTGCCAGTTTATTGTTCATATAAGAACGGGTGGGGAAAACCTCAAAAGCACCGACGAACAAGAAAGAATCCACGACAATGCTTCAAAAAACGGGATATCCATGCAGAACGAGATTTTTGCATGTCATCATCTTCACATCGTAAGTCGACTTGGCAAGATAATTTATCTCGACAAGTTGTCATCTCGACTTCAGGAAGTCGACTTAGCGAGATATTTCATCTGGACAAGTCGTCATCTCGACTTCGAGAAGTCAACTTGACGAAATAATACATCTGGACAAGTCGTCATGTCGACTTATGGAAGACGACTTGGAGAGAAAATGAGATAATGCCTCTGGAAAAGTCGTCATGTCGACTTCTGGAAGTCGACTTAGAGAAATAATGCATCTGGACAAGTCGACTTCGGTAAGTCGACTGGGCGATACAATTATGTGATTAAATCGCCTTACTCTCGGCGATATGTCAACATGACGTGAGGAATTATCTGAGTAAATAAAGAAGTGGATGGCACTCATGGAGCGCCGTACAAAATCACCTCCCGAAAAGTCATAGTTCCCAAGCCTGCATGTAGCCGTTTTACAAGTGGCATCCTTCCACTTTCTCAGGCAAATAGGACCCATTTTTCAACCGTAATTTTATCAAGCCTGCCCTCAGATGGAAGCCCAAAAACCAGAGAGTTGATCCTTGGCTACATTTACACAATTCCACCGTTTTTTAAGCCAAACGGTCTCCGTTTTCAAAAGAAACTGTGGGGTCACTTTTTATGCTAATCAGCTCGCGTAGAAATTCTCACTTGAATTAGTTCACTGCACCCTCTTGGGTGGATTTGGTAGACTCCATAGCACCGCCCGAGGAAAAGTAAGCACAGCGGACACATGAGCATGTATCGTGCTCATGTAACGTGCACTGTAAAGTGCTCAATTATCCGCCGCATTCACCCGGAGAATCCAGCACGCCGGAGAAGTGAGACCGTGACACCGGGTGCTAGCGCAGCATACTTCGCGCATGTACTCCGTCGTGGCGGTCACGTGAATGTTGGCATATATTTTTTATCGGGTAGTGTTGACACATATTTTTGGACGAAATGTTGACACGTATTTTAAGTGAACTTTGTCGCAGGATGGGTTGACACATATATTTGTCAACAAGTAGTAGGTAGTTTTGGCAAATGTTGACATGTAATTTCTAGTTAATTAATCAGAACAAATATTTATTTTTACATGTTGACATATTGTTTTAAAATGTTGACATATATTTTTTAAATGTTGACATAAGTTTTTGAAATGTTGACATATATTTTTTTAAATGTTGACAAATATTTTTTTAAATGTTGACATATATTTTTGAAATGTTGACATACGTTTTTGAAATGTTGACATATTTTTTAAATGTTGACATATTGTTTACAATGTTGACATATTTTTTAAAATGTTGACATAATTTATTTTTAAATGTTGACATATTTTTTTAAAATGTTGACATACGTTTTTGAAATGTTGACATATATTTTTTAAATGTTGACATACGTTTTTGCAATGTTGACATATTTTTTTAAATGTTGAAATATTTTTTAAAATGTTGACATATTTTTACAATGTTGACATACTTTTAAAAAAAAGTTGTGATGTATTTTATAATGTTGGCAGCTGCCGTGCAGGGTTGAATAAATTCCGCTTTGGCGTGCCATACCCTAGCGTCAACTGAATTCTGGACGGACCCCCCCCCCCCCCCCCCCCCATCTCCCCACCCGAATTTGCAGCAACTACCTGGCCAGTCGCCATTTTTTGAAATATTTTGTTGTGCATCCGCCCTTGGTTCCGACCGAAACATTTGCTGGTTCCTACTCCCCCTCCCCCCCCCCCAGGGGCGGATCCAGGATTTTCAAAAAGGGGGGGCACAAAAACTGTGTGCGCGTTGCACACATAACGAGACTGAAGCGCGAAATCCCTTGCGGGCGGGGTTAAGGGCACTGGAAGCTCTACGATTTTAGATGTTCTCTCCTACACGTATGTTTCAGCCGCTCATTTAGTTTGCGCGCATGCGCACTCAAAATATGAAATACTGATAATCAGCAATCATGGATGCCTGCAGTCGCAGTTTGACCCACTGAAGTATCGGTCAACATCACGCTCGAAGTACTTTGATAAATTTTTCTTTCCACATGGACAGGAATTTAAGGCACTCAAGGTCACTTTTGCAAACCTTAGCGCAAAAAACAGAGAGTAGGCCTATTTGATGCATTTGTTTTGTTTTTCCGTGTCGTGTAGTACGAAAATATTGGGTCACAAATTCAAAACAGGCGACAGTTTAGGGGATAATTTTTCAGTTTTGCCGAGTAATTGTAAACTTGTCTTCACTGAAAAATGGTAAAGGATGCCACGGAAAGTGCGATGTATAAATATCATTTAAGTCGGAAACCGTTTCAATGAAAAAAGTAAGGTCTCACGTTATACGTTTTTTTCGTTGAATGTAACGTTAGTGTGCACGTACCTGTACACAGACCCTGGAATCTGGCCCGTAAACATGCCGGCTAGCCACGCGCCACGCGCCGCGGCGCTCCGTTTGCATAGATATAGAACTTAAACTATTTTTTTAAGTTCTATATCTATGTCCGTTTGTAATCTTTCGACGCGTTGGAAATGTATACATTTAACTGAAACGATTTACAACTGACTGGTTCCCGGCCCTGAAATGCAGTTAAGTACGATCACAGAGGGCACTGGGACCAGTGTATTTGTGCACGAAGCTTTCAAAATGGGTTTACTCGAAAAATGACGATTTTCATAAGCTACAGGTTTCCTTCTTACATCAAATCACCTGTAAAATGAAAATAATCTATCATCCTTTCCGATGGTACTACGGCTGATCTAAGGTATAAATCCGGCAAATTGTCAAAATGTGTAAACCAAACTCAAAAGCGAACGATGTTTTTCCTTTTCATTTTATACGTTTTTTGTCCATAATTATTGGGGTTTTTTTATATTTGAAAAGGTTTTTAGCGCCGTTACCACACTGTAGAGACAATTTATATCTTTGTTCACTTGGTCTACTGATAATTTTTGGTTTGAATCATCTTTTAAGTACGTTTGAGAAGGATACATTTTAAGACATGAAAACCAGACAATCGTTCAGTACGTCGTCTGCTACCGCTGTTTGCAAGCCGACGACGCGGAGGAAACCATTGCGCATGCGTGAGAAGACAACTAAATGCACGCACGGTCTATGGGGCTGAAACATACGTGCCTACATCATGAGTATTTTAAGCCATTAAAAGCAAAATTCACAATGTTTATTTTTCAATTTTAATAACACTAATTGTTTCTATCAAATATAGAATTTAAAGTCACTGTTGATGTTAATTGAAAATGAACCCCAAAATTAGAAGGTGCTGATGACAGCCCCCGGGTGAAAAAAAAAATGAACATGTGTTATTTTGCGAGCGAGCGGAGCGAGCGAGCCAAAAAAAGTCATGTTTACTATTAAAACATACATTTCTACCCAGAAATTTGCCTTGCAAACAAAGAAAATAAATGAATTTCATTAGGGGACAGCCTGCCCCAAGCAGTCCCTACCCCCACCCCACCCCACGGCTGAACAACTCAACCGGCCCAGAAAATGTCTCTGTCCCAATTCCTTTGACAAATGTTGTAAAACTTATAAGCCTGCTAAGTATTACATTACGAATAGTCTTTACAAACAAAAAGAAGAAATAAAACTTACCGATTTCAAAACTATCTCGATTGTCATAAAAAACTTGATGATATTAGGCCCCAAAAAAAGTCTCCGGTTTCTGGTATGCGCGCGCGTCGCCGTAGGCATGCGCGTCGGCAAAATGAAAAAGTTTTTTTTTTCAATGAAAGATGATGTCTCAAAACCGCGAAACTCACTGGTTTCACTGGAATCCTGCTGCTGCACAATTTCAACGTGTTTTTAGATGGGGTTATCATCGAGAATAAGCTTTATGTGTGGCCTCTCTGGTCTCCCATAATATTGGCACTAAGTTTAGTCCGGCACCATTTAGTTTAGTCCGGCAGCCGACATTTGAAGCAAAACAAAACAGGTAAAAAAAAAAAAGCCGCGTCGCCGCACCACTTTTTGGGCAAGCTCCATACCAGAAACCGGAGACTTTTTTTTTTGGCCTTAGCAAAATTTTCCCGTAGCGTGTAAACGTTTAGTCAAGACTTCAAAAAAACTGCCGCCTGTGTCCCAGTATAATGTGTGGTAACTGCGGTCATTATACTTACTTTGTATATGCACTTGTATACACTTTAACCACCATTTTTTCCATGTTCTTTTGAAGTCTGCAGGCTAAATAATTTAAGACGAAATTAATCGTCTGCATTCTGCAAGTGTTGTCGAATCACTTCAAGAAATGTCGGGTAATTATCAGCACCCAGACTCTAAGCGGTATTAAACGAGTGATAAAAACCTCCGGAGCACACATTTATTCCCTTATTAAAAAAACCACATGGCCTACATTATTTCGTGTACCGGTACATGTTCTACTCTAGAATATATTTTGGAATATATTTTGACATGAAGCATTAAATGCAAGTGCTGTATTAAATGTGCCCCCTATTCCAGCCGGGAAATAGAAAAGTGTCTTATAAAAATATATTCTTGCTTTGAAAGAAATTTTGAGACAATGATTGACAGGCGACCTTCAAAACGTATACATTGTATATTTTTGTTGATAATTATGTATGATAGTTATGTTCAAAGCGATTGGTTTGATGACCGCCCGTCCGCCCGCCATAATGATTCCTCAAAAACGAAAAAGATATCCATGTTCTCAAAGGGATGTATTTAATGCCCGCCCGCCCTATTAGACGACTCGTAAAAAAAAAAAAAAAAGTTGCGAAAAGGGGGGGGGCACGGGCTGGGTGTGCCCCCATCTGGATCCGCGCGTGACGTGCCCCCTCCCCCCCCCCCCCCCCCCACACACACACACACACACACCCGAAAACATTCCTGGCTATGGGTCATTCCATGTCAGACCAACGCACTTTTTTACCTCATGTCTTCTGATTTTGATACAAATTGCTGTGCTTGTAGGTCCTGATGAGCAATGAATGCACACCAATTTTTAGCCCGATCCGACCTACCATGTGGTCAGGGCAGAAACCACAAAAAACCGGACATTTTTAAGGTAAAATACCACCCTTTCGGTAGAAATATGTCAAAACCATGTGAATTTTCATCGAATATATGCGAATTTGGTATTAAAATAATAAGAATTGCATGCTCAAATGAACTCTTTTGTCAAAATTAAATTTTGTGAAAAGGAGGTCACTTGACCTTTAATATGTTATCATGACCTTTGACCCAATTTATGTACTAATGTATCATTTTGAAAATCAACGAAATGAAAATGACTTGATAGAGCATGTCTTCCTCTATCAGAATCTACTAAAAATCAATTGGGGTCTTCGAAATTTACAACTTTATGACTATTTTTGTACAGTTGGTGGGTTACAAATGGGTCAATTTATAGACTTTACATTAGAAATCCACCCACACAACTTACTATTCTGTTTCTAAAGCTACTTAAATTAATCTTGCTTTGCGAATTTCTCATGTTTAGGGCTGATGAGGTCTAACCAGACTCATAATATAAATTATCAGCAGTGGCGCATCCAGGAATTGGCTTCTGGGGGAGGGGGGGGGGGGCTCATAGCTTTTTGTTGTCAAATTTCTGTAGAAGATTGAAAAAAAAATCAAACAAACAAATTGAAAACCTTGGAGGGGGTGGGTTCCAGCCCCTCGACCCCCCCCCCCCCGCCGCCGACTCCCCCCCCCCCCCCACCCCATGGGTTAATTTAAAGACTTTACATTAGAAATCCACCCACACAAGTTACTATTCTGTTTCTAAAGCTACTTAAATTAATCTTGCTTTGCGAATTTCTCATGTTTAGGGCTGATGAGGTCTAAATAGAATCATAATATAAATTATCAGCAGTGGCCCATCCATGAATTGGCTTTTTTTTTGGGGGGGGGGGCTCATAGCTTTTTGTTGTCAAATTTCTGTACAAGATTGTTGTTGTTGTTGATGTTAATGTAATGGCACGTTCGGCAAACTAGTGCCATTTGTGCCATAAGCAATACTTCTGCGTTACAGAACAGTAGGCTAATCAGCAAAAAAAGACGTACGACATGAAAAACAAAGACACTTCGTGAGAGCTGCGAGAGATAAAAAGAAAGAAATGCCAAAAAAACAACCAAGCAGTGACAGTTCGGTAAAGCATGGAGGCAGGAGTGGGGGAAGCGCCAATGATCCGCCGAACATGCAGTTTCGCTGGTGCCCTGCAAGGCCGGACCGTTCACCATGCAATTTAAGGGCCCGGGCACCGCCGGGTTCGTCGCAGGTCCGCAACGCCTTCAGGTGATGAGGGCAACACTGTGTCCAGCCAACCATCGACGCTCCCCTCTCCCGCGCATGCGCAAAATCTACAATATCAAGGATTAGAGTTGTAATGGAGGCGTGGCATAACAATTAGATGTTAATGTTGCATTTGTGGATATATCGTAGAATTTCGTCACAGTTATGTTTCTGACCTAGAAGTTGTTCGAGTGTCATTTGAGCATCAGAGTATCCAAGTGCCTTCTGGAGTGACTGTCTTTGGACTTTGTAATTTGTGCACTTAACCATGAAGTGTTCGACGTCATCCGTGCATCCACATGTAACGCAGAGTTTGTCGGGGTGTTGACCAATGTTATGCAGGAAGGTATTAAGTCCTTTGCAAGTTCCCAGCCGAAGTCTGTGAAGGGGGATTTCTTGTTGGCGTCTTTTACCCCAATTGGTGAAGGTGAAAGAGGGTTTAAGTTTGAAATGTTTAGTCGGATCGAGGTTTGGGACAATTTTCGTCCATTGGTCTATAAGGTCATTTTTAAGGCATCTTTTGATTTCGGTATCAGAAAAGGGGATATTGTGATCGACATTTGGCTTTTTTGCGCCAGATTTAGCAACTTTGTCAACTTTTTCGTTACCAGGAATTCCACAGTGGCCAGGGACCCATTCGAAGACAACAATGTTGCCTTGGTGCTGTATATTTATGAGGGTATGGCGAATGTCACAGATGATTTTATTCTGAGGAATGGGGTTCGAGATGGCTTGAATTGCACTGAGACAGTCACTGAGCACACAAGCATGAATGGGTTTGACATCTTCAATCCATTTTAGAGCTAGAAGGATAGCAAAAAGTTCAGCTGTGAATATGAAGATGCCATTATTAAGTCTGATGCTTTTGGAATACTTGAGTTGAGGAATATAAAGGCCACAGCCAACAGTATTGAAATCGGGGTTAAAGGAACCATCAGTATAGATTTGGAGTGAATTGTTCCGGACAGTGTTAATAATTTCTTTGCTAATACTGCCTCTGATGTTGATATCATTTATATGCGAGACCTGGGAGACAATTTCTGTAGATATACTAGGTTTATAATAATGCCAATATGGGAAAGGGTTGATTAAAGGAAACGTTTCAATAGGGTATTGAGTAATTCTAGCTTCAAAAGGGGTTTTATGAGCAGTTAGTCTCCATTTCTCTGTGAAGTAGTTTTTCTGCCAATTGTCCTGTTGGAGATGGTGGTTAGGATGTTTTTTATGGGCATTTATTTTGATATTGTGCAGATTACTTAGGAATTGGCGACGAAGATTCAGTGGGGGGTCGCCACATTCAAGTTGAAGTTTATACAAAGGTGAACCTTGGAGGGCTCCAGTGCAGAGTTTGAGGGACTGGTATTGGATACTGTCCAACTTCTGTTTGATAGTGGCTGAAGCTGAATCAAAAGCTTCGCAACCATATTCAAGGATCGGTTTAATGAGGGCATTATATAACTGGAAAAGTGTCTTACAGTCAGCGCCCCATGTAGTTCCACTAATGCAACGCAAAAGGTTAAGTTTTCTCTTACATTTAGTGACAATATTGTTAATGTGGTGCTTCCAGGTTAACCTGCTGTCAAAGGTGACACCCAGGAATTTAGCTGATTGGAGGATTTGGATATTATGGTCTTGAAGGAGGAGAGAAATATTAGATTTCTGTTTGTTTGTGAAGAGGATCGCTATCGTTTTGGGTTGAGAGAGCTTGAATCCCCATTTTCCGCACCATGAAAGGATATTGTTGAGACTTTTTTTGATTTTCTTTTGAATGAATGGGATGTTTCTGTTTGACTTCCAGATCGCTATATCGTCGGCATATTGGGACATGTGAACATCTGGTATGTGGTGGGAAAGATCGTTAACTGCAATATTGAACAAAAGGGGGCTGATGACACTGCCTTGAGGGACGCCATGTTCTTGAATTCTTTCTGAGGAGAGGGTGTCATTAGTTTTTACTTGAATTTTCCTGTCGCTGAGGAAGTTGTTAATCCAGCAGATAACGCGACCATATACGCCCATGGCTTGAAGTTTGATGATGACCCCTTTGCGCCATAGCATATCGTAGGCCTTTTCGACGTCTAGGAAAACCGCAAGGGTGCTTTCTTTGTTCGCCCGGGCTTTATTTATCGATGACTCCAGATTGATAATGTGGTCTTTGGTGCTGCGGCCTTTTCTAAATCCACTCTGATGTTGGCTGAAAAGATCATGTGTTTCAATGTACCAGATCAGAGAAGACGGCAATTAATCATTCGTTCCATCAGTTTACAAAAGGTGAAGGTGAGGGCTATAGGTCGGTAGGATGAAGGGTTGACAGGATCTTTCCCTGGTTTGAGAATTGGGATGAGAATAGTTTCTTTCCATTGCACGGGACATTGGGAAGTGTGCCAAACCATATTGAATATAATAAGCAGGTATTCACGAACTTTGATGGGGAGATGTTTAATGACCATATAACTAATTCCGTCTTTACCAAGGGTGGTGCACTTAGAAGCATCGATGGCATGGTTTACCTCATCAATGTTAAAAGGCTCATTAATAACACTATCATTGCTGTTATTAAGTTGGATGTTATTTTCAGCGTCTTGTTTAGTCTTGATGAAGGAGGGATTGTAATTACTAGTACTACTTATTTTGGCGAAGATTAAAAAAAAATCAAACAAACAAATTGAAAACCTTGGAGGGGGTGGGTTCCACCCCCTCGACCCCCCCCCCCCCCCCCCCGGTGCCACTGATAATTAGTTATCCCACAAGCGCGCTTGGAATATTGGAATATGAAACAATGCAATGCTGCTGTGACCCATATGCCACCCGACGCACTACAATATTCCGTGTTCCACGAGCCATAACGAATTTTTCTTCAAGTAAACTTGACGTCGAATGCGTACATTGTACGTGGTGAGGGATGTAGGTGCATAGTGTATCGGACCGTTCAGCAGCAAATAAAAAGAACACAATACATACATGTACATATACATTCGATATCTGGGGTGCAATATAGCTGTGCAATATTATATCAAATCACACTGTCGTTGCTATAGATGGACTAATCAGGGTCTAGGATTCAAGTTTGCTTGAAGATAATACTCAATATCGCAATCAAAGTTACCTTACTCATTCATCACTGCGCTTCTTGAAATTTAATGAGTCTCACAGACTTGGCAATTTTTTTCCTTCGAGTCAAATTTCACCTGGATGTGTGTCCGCTGTACTGGGTCTGGATAGAAAGCATAGAGCTGTTGCGTATCCTAAACAGTAACTGCTAATGACAATCGACTCTCAAGCATTCGACGTCAAGTTTGCTTGAAGATAAATTCGTTAGCCCACTTGCGCTTGTGGAACACGGAATAATGTAGTGCGTCGGGTGGCATATGGGTCACAGTAGCATTGCATTGTTTCATATTCCAAGCGCGCTCGTGGGATAACTAATTATAAGTGGCACCAGGGAGGGGGGGGGGGCTCAAGGGGCTGGAACCCACCCCCCCCCCCCCCACCCCCTCCAAGGTTGCCAATGCCAATTTGTTTGTTTGATTTTTGGGTAATTCTTTTTTTTTCAATCTTCTACAGAAATTTGAAACCAAACAAATTATGAGGCACCCCCCCCCCCCCACACACACACACACATACACACACACAAAAAGCAAAATCCTGGGTGGGCCACTGCTGATAATTTATATTATGAGTCTGGTTAGACCTCATCAGCCCTAAACATGAGAAATTCGCAAAGCAAGATTAATTTAAGTAGCTTTAGAAACAGAATAGTAAGTTGTGTGGGTGGATTTCTAATGTAAAGTCTATAAATTGACCCATTTGTAACCCACTAACTGTACAAAAATAGTCATAAAGTTGTAAATTTTGAAGACCCCAATTGATTTTTAGTAGATTCTGATAGAGGAAGACATGCTCTATCAAGTCATTTTCATTTCGTTGATTTTCGGAATGATACATTAGTACATAAATTGGGTCAAAGGTCACGATAACATATTAAAGGTCAAGTGACCTCCTTTTCACAAAATTTAATTTTGACAAAAGAGTTCATTTGAGCATGCAATTCTTATTATTTTGATACCAAATTCGCATATATTCGATGAAAATTGACATGGTTTTGACATATTTCTACCAAAAGGGTGGTATTTTACTCTAAAAATGTCAATTTTGCATGGTTTCTGCCCTGACCACATGGTCAAGGGCGGATCCAGAACACAATTTTAGGGGGGCCCAAAAAAAAATTGGTCCCCCAAAAAAGTGGGTCAAAAAAATTACGGCGTGGGGTTCGGGGCCCGCTTAGGGCCCCGAAAAAAATTTGGATTCTAGATGCTCTGTGGTGCGATCTGAGGCAATTTCTGACCACTTTAACCAATGTTTTTTTGAGGAAAAGATGGTGGTGTACTCATTGCCTGCCTTTATTGCGATGTTACATAAAAAAAAAATTGGTTTCGTTTTTTTTGGGGGGGGGGGCATGGCCCCCTTTGGCCCCCCCCCCCCCCCCCTGGATCCGCCCTTGCACATGGTAGGTCGGATCGGGCTAAAAATTGGTGTGCATTCATTGCTCATCAGGACCTACAAGCACAGCAATTTTTATCAAAATCGGATGACATGAGGTAAAAAAGTGCGTTGGTCTGACATGGAATGACCCCTATGCAACTGCTCGCGCAGGGTCGTTATTATTGTTTCAAACGTCGAACTTAATATATTGTATTATAATGAAATGTCTTCGAAATATGTTTGATCGACGCGATTCTCTGCAGCGGCAGTTAAAGCGAATGCTCACTGTCTTAAAGCCGCGGCCGAAAACGAAATCGATGGGATAGGGTGTTATTTGATAAAAGAAAGCGAGAAGGGGCCATATTATTTTTGTTTTTCATTCCAATAGGAAAAGTATGACCCAGAGGCCCATGGTACACTATGTCTACTTTTATAATAGAGGGTCTCCTTTAAAAAAAATTTTAACGTCCCTTGCTGCCATGAAGTTGTCGTTTGTATGCATGACATCTGTACTCTGTTCATCTTGCTACTGAGTGTTCAGGAGTCTGCACCGCCCATTAGTTGCTTCAATCTGGTCTCGGGCAAAAAATCTGCCACCAGTCGGCCCCCAGACCAGCCTACGTGAGTTGGGGGTAGGTAGTGAAACACCAAACTTATCCTGAAAGAAGAAATCAAGAAAAGTGCAGTCATTAATAATTGGTCAATTTTTTTTCAATAAGGGCGCTTCTATAGTTCTGCAGATCTAGATGCAGAGAATCTTACCGGTCTTCACGGATGCCGAGTTCCTTAGTTGAACACTGGATGATGGCCTCGCAGATCTGTTTGTTGGTGTCACCATCAGTGAATCCTCCGTGAAGTTGAATCAACATGAGGGGAGCTGAGGCCGGTCCAGCACCCATGAACATCCTCACTCCTGCTCGGACACGTACTGTAGCCGCCTCGGTGGATCAAAAAATACAAAATATAAAACAACAAAATGGTCATACACCGAACCTTGTGTGAAGACATATCAAAATATTTTGGCTCTAAATTTGACAGTTTTAGCTCATTATTCGATGGCTTTTGAAAATAGACCCCTTGCATTTGACGTTACATCTGAGGACAGCGGTTGTGTTTGTTTCTTTGTGATATGAAATTTGAAAAAAGGAAGTTCTAGTGCCCACATTAGGAAAAGAATTCCATACTCGTATGTCAGTTATCTGTCACTAAACACATCAATGTTCACCTCACTTTGTGATTTCACCCAATATAAGACATATCCATGAAGCTCTGGCAATGCGAAGACATTTTTTTGGAAAAATGTGTTTTTAAAACCCACACTTTGGATGCACACATCAGCTCGGCAACAGATGGTCTTGGCGGCCATTTGTGGCATTGGTTATTGATGTACATGTATGCGGTGCGCGTGACGTGACATCGACAACGCACTACCCGTAACCGATGATACTAGTGCAATACGACATCATGAATACTTAATTTGTAATGAATAAAGATCATTAGCCTATACTTTAAATACATCAAATAATCCCTCACTGGCAACAATCGTTCGACTAGTGTAGCGGATACGATAAATAAGGCTGGTGTGATTAAATAACATTAACAACATTACATGTTCGAATCCCGGCGAAGTAAATAACCATGGTAACTGGTAAATAAAGAGGTTTGGAGGAGGGTAGAGAGTGATAGTCGAGAAGGGAAAATAGATGGAAAGAACCATAGAAAGTAACATTTTGGCGCTTGAAAATTTATTGAAAAAAGTGGCGTACATACATGTATGGAAATCTTTCCTAAATTAGGCCAACTGTCTATTGCGGGTCTAGATTTGATTTAGCCCCATAAATGTGGCCAATTTACTGGACTTCCCCCGTAAAGGCCACACATATGAAATGGCGGCCGAAGGTTGAATGAAAGAACGCATTATTGATAGTAATACAAAAATGGAAATTAAAAATACAAATGTTCCAATTCTTTAAAATCACAACTTTATTGTTGCGTGCATTGTAACGGTTCGCCATGACGGTTCACCATGCCATTTTTGCCAACAAAGTGTACAAAATACAGTTTGTGTTTAACTTGAAAGGCTCATTATGATACACAAACAATATACAATCTTTGTCAATTTGTTTGTATTCCATCATTCCGTTAATTTGCCGAAAAATCCATCGGTGATCCATCTAAACCAAAATATAAAGGAGTTGAGTGACTCTGCTTCTGATATAATTTACAGTGGTGAACCGTGGTTTAATACACTATGGCTTGGATGGATTTTTCGTGTAAAAGAGGGATTAAAAACAAATTGAAGAAGATGATACGTTGTTTGTGTATCCTAATACGGCTTTCACGTCGAACACAATCTGTATTTTGTAAAAAATATCGGCCAAAATGACATGGTGCACCGTCATGGTGAATCGTGTGCATTGACCATGTTACCAGCGTGCGCGTGTGTGTACTATTATTCGAGTGCGTACTACGCGCAATATCCAAATCCAATCAGACAATCCCGGCATTAATGGTTGGGACACTTGGAAATAACCTTAGCCTCCAACGGTCACCAACTCCCCCGCTCCCCCGGTCAATGTTGTTCTCTGCAGCGGATGGAGCACACACCGCGCAATGAGAGACAACATTGAGCGGGGGCTGGGGGGTTGGGGGCCCAGCGAGATTTGGCCAGGATTGTAGCTTGATGCATGATTTAACTTAGTCCGAACATTTGGGACTCTCAATACTGTGTTTGAGAGTCCCAAAACTTAAGGTATTGAAAACATGCAAAACAAGAAAATAGACTGGCACCTAAACCAACCAGTCCAGCACAGCTTCAGTCATGTCAGTAGGGCCTACTGCATCAATCAGCCATGCCAACAGAATGTAAGAAACATGTGGCATGAAGCGGAAACTAGTCTCGATTTACTACGCATTTCTCCATAGTAAAGCCACCAGACTATTGACACTGAATGAAGAGGTCAGTCTTTCCAAATAGTTGGACTAAGCTCTACGACTAAGAACCTTAACTTTGGAATTTTTTGTCCTGGATGAAAAGATAATCTCGATCAAAATCTGTGGCAAAATCGCTACATCAGAGGGAAAAAAAAATTCAGTCTGTGGGGAAGCATTGAGCGTCTGGCCGTACTACAGAGCTTGCGATAGTACTGTACGGCCAGACGCAGTCGGGCTAATGTAGGCTAGTCTTATGTTGTAGTACGGCGCGAGCTATAACAAAAATGACAGCGCCCTCAAGCTCCGGTCCATTTTTTATGGGAGAACAAAGGTGTTTGGGGACTCCAGCTTCGTTTCAGTTGTGGCTTCATGCCTTGCTTAATTGTTTCGAAGCTTTAACATATATATACTTAAGCCTTAAACGATTTAATGTCCGTAAAGCGGAATACCAAGGACTCATATTCAGTAAGACAAATCTCTTACATCGGGGAAAAATAACTTTCCTGAGGCTGAATGCAAATGAAGTCGTTATTTCGCAAACCACACTTGGCTGAAAGAGAGTTACACTGATTTCAGATGAAAAAAATAATATATTATTTTTTGCCATTTCAAATAAATAACAAAATAATTGATAAATCGAAGTTTTTTTCCATCATGTTTTTTCTTCTTTCACGTGCTTAACAATTAAGCCAGTCATAAAGTTGAGTATCGCTTGCACGAATACGTGTTAAGATATATCTAGATCGACAGCAACCGTTACATAACAGTCACTGCACTCTTTGCGTGCATGCATTGGTGTAGCCGGGGGGGGGGGGGCTGGGAGCACGTTCCCCCCACAAATTCCCAGCCCCCCGCCCCCCCCCCCTGCCCCCACCACTAAAGCCCCAAATTTGCCCTTCGCCCAATATTAAACCAGAAGAAGGATATACGAGTTTTTTAACCTAATTCTCTTTCAGTCTACGGATTAACGTACCCACGTCAAATTAATTATGGACACCCCGCCCTCCCCCTCACCCTCCCCACTTGCAGCAACTACCTGGCCAGTCGCCCCCTGACAATTTTAGAAACATTTTGTTGTGGATCCGCCTTTCGTCCCCCCTCCCCCAAAAAAACTGTTTTTGCTGGTTTCCCCCTTCCCACTCAGCTGAGTATATTGTGTTTATACGTCGGTGAAGGGCAAAACGTAATTTGAGATACATCACCCCGACGCAAAAAAATCCATCTTATGAATAGTTAATGCGGTACCCGCTGCTGTGTACATCAGATTCGAACTAGCCAACCGATCCCGTTAGCTCGGTTGTCGAGTGGTAAGACATCTGCACTACAAAGCAGGAGGTCGTGGGTTCGAGTCCCACCCGAGTGATTTTTTTTCCAACTTTCACTCGGGAAATAACACACCGAGTATACAGTGTTTATACGTCGGTGAAGGGCAAAGCCCAATTTGATTAACATGTAGCTAGTTTTGGAAATATCTTAAGACAATTTTATTGACTCTGCACCAATTATCAAATCAAGTAAAAAGCATGGCTGGTTGAATGTTTTCTGCGAAATCCAAATTGTGAGTGATTTAGAATTTTCAACTCATCCATTTTTTTTTAAGTGCGCACATAGTCTATAAGTTGTTCAAAATCTAAAGCATGATAGTATAGAAAGAGGTCTATAGCTATTGACACAAGTTGGATCACCTTTTTAAAATTAGAATGACTTTGGCAATTTCTAGTTGACAGGGAACAATACCAGTTAAAAAAAGATCAATTAATAATATGGGTAGGCCATAGCGGTTTTCATATTGCACTAGAACGTTTAAAGATAAATGTACTAATTTGGTCATGCTCCGAGCTTAAATTTTGCAAATTATCATCAATGTCAGTTATTTCATATTCAGTTGTTGGTGTAAGAAATAAAGAACTTGCATTGAATAGCATTTGTTAAGAAATCTTTAAAATTAGCAAACGATTGTGTGGCCTGTGTGTAATTATTAGCGAGATTTGTGCCAATGTTAATGAAATACTCGTTGAAACTGAGCAATTGGAAATTTCAGCAGCGTCATTAATTGATATACCATCTGAGATGATGCTATTAATGGTTTGGGAAGATGTTTTGTTGTTTAAAATAGAATAATTACTTTCCAAGTATTGCGTAAGTTGTTTCTTTCCTGTTCGAACGGACGAGCAATACATTTTCTTAGATGTACATTATGCTAGTTAGATTTAAAAAGAAAACAATTGTACCTTGTGTTTTTCTTAAATCACTGTCATCATCGTTAAGTGATAAATTAAAGGTTAATGATTAAAAGACAAATCAAATTGTTGTTGTTATATTTTAGAAGATTACATCCTTTTCCAAAATACTTTCCTTTTAAAGTGGCATAGCTCCATCCATTAATTGTGTACAATTGTTTGTAAAGCGATTTAGGATCAAAGCTTCCTTTGTATTTCATTGCACAGAGAAGAACTAAGGGTGTTCATTCAAACCCACACAGGCTGCCCTGCTCTGTTTTGAAATAGTCTTGGTGTGAGGGTTTAGCCTGTAGCTGCATGGGACTCGGACATACTCTGTGGAAGAGACTTGGGGTATCCAGTCTTCCTGTGAGTGAGTCCGACCCCATGTGGTCGCCTTGCTCTACTTCTCACCTGGAAATGGTCCATGTGGCTCAGGCCGGTGTATGCATGTACATGATGTACCACTTGGTAAATAAGCATTACCAGTTGGGTTTGAAATTACAAAATGTATTCAGTTCCAGAAGAAGGTAAATCTAAAGATTATAGATTGCATGATTTATATAGACAAATTGTTTGAAGCTCGAGTTGAAGAGGGGGAGATACCCTCTAGCAGCATTACCATTATGGGATTTGAGTTATTTGGACACAGTTTTGTTAGGCGTTTCTCAGGAAGGCGAAAAGCAACAGTAAATAAAGATTTAGAGAGGAAAAGAGTACCTCTTTCTTGTTTGGGGGAAGGAGGATTGACACTAAGTCGCATTAATGCAAATCGTTGTTGTTATTACCGTATGATTGCCAGAGTACAGCCCTCTATTTTGATAATTGATCTAGGGACTGATGATTTGGGTACAGTTGGTGTATCATCAAAGGATGTGTTTGACTTCCTTTGTTCCTTTGTTCGGGATCTGCCAAGGTTTGGTATTAGTCCTTGTGTAGTGGTGTTTTTGCCTGTCTTGCCACGTACAGGTAATATGAGGCAGAATCAAGTATCTGTCTCTGAATTTAATGAGAAGGCAGTGGTCTTCAACAAGCTGCTTGAAGCGGACACTCTTAAGGAGGACCGTTGGTGGGTCTGGCATCACCGTGGTTTGAAGCACCCACGTTTTAATCTGGACGGTGTGCACCTCAATCGATGGGGAATGTCCCAATACGAGAGAACCCTCAGACAGCTTGTTAAATTTTTCGAAAGTAAATTTTGGTAAATATTAAAAAGGAACCAGACACATTGTTAAAGCATTGAGCTTTATTCTTAATGTTTTATTTAGTGCTTAACTTGTTATAGTAATGTTAGCGTTTATAAATCTTTAAATCAAGGTGATCTCCAGGAGAAGATCAATTCAGTAGGGGAGTTTGTGGAGAAATGATTTATGATAGTGATTTGTTGTTGATCATTCACAAATTTGGCCAACAGAGGGCGCTCGCCTACTCACCGTTTAATTGCCAAAAGCTGGCCTGCCCAGGTGTGTGCACAATATTCTAAAAATAGAACGTGTATCCATGCAGCGCAGGGATATGTCTGCAAAGACTGGCATTCGGTGTCGTGTAAGATAATATAGGGCCTCATTAATTATTGTTTGGTGCTTATAAAAGACTATATCTTAAACAATTTGGTAGTTAAGTATACTCTTTGTATATTACTAAGGTTCTTTAGAGTGATACAAAAGCTGTTTATTCTAAGAGAAGGGAGAGGTAACCCAGACAGCGGTAAACAGGCTTCGCGGGGCAGTGCTCCGGAACTAGTGACAAACGAGAAGGATAGAAATCTGTGTCAGTCACGGGGAGAGATGAGAGAAATGGCCTCCGAATTGGGGAAAATAGAGAGATAATTCCCCCGAATACCGCTGGAAATCATGATGAAAGCTACTGTTTCCCGTGCTTAGCCTGGTGCAGCGACTGGCTACCTCCTTCCCTTCGACTCTGAGCAACCAATGAAGACGAATGAACAAATGAATGAATAAATAATCAGTGATTCTCCGGTGAAACTTAATCTCCGCTGTGTGTGTATGTTAACTCGCCCCCAACGAGACTCAAGCCCCACGGCGCTACTCTGCGCTCACTACATACACACTATATGTTACAGCCGATTCAGCATTTAAACTCTATGTCGATTCAGTTTTTGTGTCAATCCTTCGTATTAATTCCTGTGTTGATTTAGTGTCCGACAGTTATTATCCATCTATAGGCGCAACCACTTTTTGTTAATAGGCTACATTTTGAATGCAAACAAGCAAAGACTGATTACCGAGTCTAAAACTGGTCTCAGGTAGACCTTGCAACATCACAGATCAGTTGGCGACTGACTTTTTAGGATAAGCTGCGCCTGAGCTATGACCATCGGGAACAAGTCAATCACCGATTTTGTGCGACCTGAGTTGTAACTGCGACGATATTGAGACGATCGGCATCAACCGGTGCTCAAAAAATCAACAGTCGCAAGAGTACACAAATTTTAACTTCTGCGACCTGTTCCGCAACCATCACACGATTTCTCAGGTTTGTGACCTAATTTTCTGATTGATGCCGATGGTTCCGTCGTGGCGCAAGCAAACGTGGGTCGACCTGATGAGGCCGGCTTAAACTCTGAATAATACAAACTTTCTCGATTCTGAGTGCCAAAGTTCAAAAAATGTATTTGATTCATGAATATCACCCTCTAACAACACGATGCGTTAGGAGAACAAAAGGCAAATCCAGACTTGGACCAAGACTACATGTACATCTGACACAGTTCATTCAAATAGCTTGTCATTTGACCGAAAGCTCACCGCACAACCTTCCGACTTTAACAGATCAACAGGCCATCGGACGTACAGATCGGAGAGGTGTACGCTAAAAAATTGGACTGATTTGAACGTACATGTACACTGGGTGACTGGATGAAATCGAACAGGTTTGATTTTTCGCATCCAATGACACCGGATTTGATGTCATCGGAAAGGTGTGCGGGCAGCACTCTGATTTTACCGGACGCGATATCTATGTTAACCAATCAGATTCAAGAAGAAAGTCACATGATTCAAAATTGACAGCTGCCATATTGTCATCATGTGACTGGCCATCATGTGACTGATCATAATGTGACCGATTATGGAATGGAATCGGGTAACGTGTATGGGTAACATTGTGGTGTCCGCAACAGTGAAAAAACGGTACCGGTGATCCAGTGAACTGGTAAAAAAAAAAAAAAAAAAGGTGTGCCGCTGGCTTAAGAATGCTTTAGTTGTCACTTGAATTGTGATTGACTTTGAGGACATGGCTATATCTGTAGTCCACACCCTTACCTGTCTAGATGGAATGCAGCAATCTCCCCCGTATGTCTGTCATACCCTGCGTATGGCGTGCCTTCAATGACATGATCTCTTGTGCATGTACCTACATGTACATGTAATGCAAGGTCATTAAAGTGAAAACTCTAATAGAAAGAAAATTCACATAATGAATTTCACCACTTTTCTTTTCATGTGTACATTTAACTTAAGCGTCAAATAAAGACAATTCAACATCCCAGAAAATAAACTCACAATAAATCAATTTTTTCTTTGTCCCCCTTATAAACTTGATATTATCCTGATAAATCATTATAATTCTTAAAGACGAAGCGCGTGCGCATTTTGGTATTCTTATTGGTCGAAGGAGCCTGGCGTGCGTGTGCATTTCCCAAGTGCAACTCACCCGAGCCTGGTGCCACTGCAGCAAATGTTTATCACCGAATTTGTCTGTACAAAACTGAAAGTTAAGAAATTTTCCAACAAATGGCCCAACATATCAGAAAATTCGGACCACATTTTATCGTTCTGCTTACCTACCGTACACGTACATGTACATGTGAAGCATAGAACCACTAGTGCATCGGGTCGGGTTGACCAGCTGAAACCAACCGGAAACATTACACATAGAAACTGAATCCGAACCGAAACCAATCTGAACTCACCAAAGCCGACCCGAACTGACCCGACAAAAAATTCTGTGAAAAACTGACCCGAACCGAACCAACCCGAAAAAAAACAGAATATCTAGCGGGGACAAATTGTCCTATATTTCATGAACACTGTGTCCGATTTCTGTGCCTAAACTTACCCATGAATTTTGTTTTTGAAAATTCATGTCATAGTAAAGAATCCTACTGTACTAACCATGCTAACGTGGCCTAACTGTAGGCCTACATGTACACGTTACAGATGGAGTGTGACAGACCACAAACCACATGCACAATCCCATGGTGCGTTGACATAGTACATGTACATGTACATGTACATGTACATGTACATGTGGTATGCACGCACCGTACCAGGGGTGACTGCTCTATGTTCCAACACCCCTATGTTCCGACAACCTAGATGTGTTACTCCCGGTTAGGGTTAGGGTTAGGGTTAGGGTTAGGGTTTGGGATAGGTGCAGTCGGAACATAGGGGTGTCGGAACATAGAGGTGTAACCGTACCAGGTACAAGACTCTGCAATAATATTGCAAAAATGCACCACGTAAATTTCCAAACAGTTTTCCCTTTTTGGGGTTTATTTCAGGTTTTTCACAACCGACCCGAAAATCGCAACTTCATGCAAAACCGACCGATGAAGGAAAAACTGTGCCAATCCAAACTGAAGTTGGTTTTTGGGTCGGACGTTGAAGATTCAGGGTCGGATTTGCACGACATTACTCATTATTGGCCCACGATGCACTTCTCCAAAGGGTCCTGGAGTCCCTCTTACATGTACCACTGATAGGTGCTCGACTCACCTTCCAGGTTTGAAGACGACCCACTGTCCTCCCGATAATTCAAGCCGTGCCTTCAGCTGTGTACCTTTGTAACCAATATCAGCCTTGACAATAGGTCGGGTTGCCAAAGCGTTCAAAACCATCCCCAAATCGGGATTGTCAGTGGGAGTAATTTGCCTAGAGCTGACCCAACTCCCCGCCAAGTTCCATATTGCACCTTGTGTCCTCACCCCCTCTGGTAACGCATGAGGTAAAAGGTCTAGCTCAATGTTCAACAGGGCTTTCGAATCACCATTTTCCCTGTCCAGAATTTTAATTTTGCTGAACGTTAAGTTTTTGTTATCGCTGAAATCTTGGCTTGCATCTCGGAGTTGCGTCTCAATCTTTTTTTCCTCCTTGTCTATGGATGGATTTTCGTCGACATCCACGATTCTAATCCTGGGCAATTTGCCTGAGCGTCTGCTCCCGCTCTGGGGAGGTTTTTGTTGACTTGCTCCCCGCTTGGCACCGTGTTTTGCACTTTTCTGACTTCCTGAAGGTGACGGGGTGTACATGATAATCACCAGCCATGTCAGTATGAAGACGGAAGCCAAAACTAGGACTCTTCTACGTTTCAGCCACATTATACTCTATACTAGTGGAACATTTACTCTTTTAATGCCACATTCCTTTCTTCAGTTCGACATTTCTTCAGTTCAGGTTTTTCTGTTAGCCTTTCAATTCGATTGGCCAACTGTACGTTGATAGCCACCTGATCATGAGGCGATTTGTCTGGCAATACCAGACAAGACAAGATTCTCCACATTCACTGTCTGAAGTTACGATGTGCACAAATTACCATACATCATTCTGTCTGGTCACATCAGTCTTCAAAGAACACAATCTGAAATGAAAACATCAACTTAATAATTAGTGGTGTAATGCAAAAGCCCGAATATTTTGTACTAGCGCGGTCACACTGTGTCTTCCTCAATATTTCACAAAACAGTCGTTTTTCGTGATCTCTGTGTGAGCTTGATCCATTTCGGTTCAAGCAGTGTGTAATAATAGGTGAGTGCCCTTAAATGGTGAGTACCCTTAAACTTCAGTTGCTCATCTTTGACACCTTGAGAAGCCAGCGCAGTAGGCGCTTTAAAGGTATTTTTTTCAAGTCTTACCATGATTTTGGCAACTTTTTGAGATGGATGTTTGTGAAAATACTGTTGTTTACATTTCCGTGGGGAAAGTCACGGTATTTTCTTTAAAAACTATTTGTTTCTCAGTCCAGATTCATGTGTTTTTAACATTTTTACAATGACTGACCTTCATTCAGATAATCATTATCATTACAATGTAGGTGGGCCTATTTGATGACAAAAGCGGCATCAGGATACAACATTCTTTTCTATGCCATCAGGCTGCCACAGTTAGGTCAACTATTTGCTGAGGTGCTACTATAACCGACCAAAGTCCAAATTCAAAAAAAGGAAGTTCTAATGCCCAAATTAGGGAAAGAATTCGGAAAGATTTCCATATACGAAGTTCACTCAACACCCTGTGTACAAACCCTATGAGATTGGACTGAACAATTCTAAGTGTTTTCTAAGAAAATGCTTGTATTTTCTCACTGCTCAAATTGACTTTGATGACATGAAATTGCTATCTGGGGGCTTGTTAGTCAATACAGAGGAAAATTAGTGAACTTCGTATATGGAAATCTTTCCTAATATAAGACAAATCCAGGAAGCTCTGGCAATGTGAAGACTTTTTTTGAAAAATGTGTTTTTAGAAATTTATCACACTTTGGATGCACACATCAGCTCGGCAGCAGACGGTCTAGGCGGCCAATTTTGGCACTGGTTATGATGCATGCAGTAATTAGTGCGCATTACATGTATGTGACATCGACAACGCACTACCTGTAGGCCTACCCAATTATACTAGTGCAATACGTCATCATGAATATTTAATTTGTAATGAATTAAAGATCATTAGCCTATACTTTAAATACGGAAAGATTTCCATATAGGCCTACGATGTTCACTAATTTTCCTCTGTATTGACTAACAAGCCCCCAGATAGCAGTTCCATGTCATCAAAGTCAATTTGAGCAGTGAGAAAAAACAAGCATTTTCTTAAAAAACACTTAGAATTTTTCAGTCCAATCTCATAGGGTTTGTACACAGGGTGTTGAGTGAACTTCGTATGTGGAAATCTTTCCACAAAAAGGTGTCGAACTTTGTCAAATTTTGATGTTCACATTTAAGGCTTAGTTTGTAGTTTATTTTTGCTTTAGAAGCATACTCACCCTCTTTATCTAGGCTAATCAGAAAGTGCTGCCTTTTTTCAGATGTCTAAGTAATTTTCGTGAAATTTCATGTTGAAATTTTGATACGCAAACGTGTGCAAACGAATCTGGCAATTTCACGAAAAATAGACATCTGAAAAAGGCAGCACTTTCTGATTAGTTCGACATGTTTTTGTACATGGTGGAAGTGTGGCCTTTATTTACGGAGGTAGTCCAGTAAATTGGCCACATTTATGGGGCTAGCTTGATGCATGATTTAACCATGGAGGAAGGAATATCCTATTCCTTCCTCCATGATTTAACTTGGACTCGGAGCCGAGGATCCTTCATAGCTTCAATCCTTCCTCGTCCATGAGAAACAGATTTTGACAAAAATGTTGGTTGTGATTACACGGTGAAATTGAACAGATACGGATTTGATAACTCACCTTCTAAGTTGTTTCAGAACGTAGAATCTCAGGTTTGAATAAACCTACAAAAACTACATTTTGTTCGCAAAGCAAGTCTTATTCCTCCATGGTCAAATCAGAGTAGGTTACGTTGTGCAGTACAGCGCGAGCTAGAACAAAAATGACAGCGCCCTCAAGCTCCGGACCATTATTTTCTGGGAGAACAATGGTGTTTGGGGACTCCAACTTCGTTTCAGTTTTGGCTTCATGCCTTGCTTTAATTGTGTCGAAGCTTAGCTGTAATGAATAAACATATATATACTTTAGCCTTAAACGATTTAATGTTCGTAAAGCGGAATACCAAGGACTCATATTCAGTAAGACAAATCTCTTACATCGGGGAGAAATAACTTTCCTGAGGCTGAATGTAAATGGAGCCGGTATTTCGCAAACCACATATGGCTGATGGAGAGTTACACTGAGTTCAGATGAAAAAAATAATATATTATTTTTTGCCATTTCTAATAAAAACAAAATAATTGATAAATCGAAGTTTGTTTCCATCACGGTTTTTCTTCTTTCACGTGCTTAACAATAAAGCCAGTCATAAAGTTGAGTATCGCTTGCACGAATACGCGTTAAGATATATCTAGATCGACAGCAACCGTTACATAACAGTCACTGCACCCTTTGCGTGCATGCATTGGCGTAGCCGGGGGGGGGGGGGTGCGGGGCACATTCCCCCACAAATTCCCAGCCCCGAATTTGCCCCTCGCCCAATATTAAACCAGAAGAAGGATATACGAGTGTTTTAACCCGATTCTCTTTCAGCCTACGGATTAAAGTACCCACGTCAAATTGATTCTGGACACCCCCCGCCCTCCCCCTCCCCAATTGCAGCAACTACCTGGCCAGTTGCCCCCTGACAATTTTAGAAACATGTTGTTGTAGATCCGCCTTTCGTTTTTGCAATTTCAGCAGCGTCGTTATTTGATATACCATCTGAGACGATGCTATTAATGGTTTGGGAAGATGTTTTGTTGTTTAAAACAGAATAATTACTTTCCAAGTATTGCGTAAGTTGTTTCTTTCCAATTCGATTTAAAAAATATATATATACCTTGCGTTTCCCTTAAATCACTGTCATCATCGTTAATTGATAAATTAAAGGTTAATGATTAAAAGACGAATCAAATTGTTGTTGTTATATTTTAGAAGATTACATCCTTTTCCAAAATACTTTCCCTTTAAAGTGGCATAGCTCCATCCATTAATTGTGTACAATTGTTTTTAAAGCGATTTAGGATCAAAGCTTCCTTTGTATTTCATTGCACAGATGTAGTCCTTTCATCTAAACGAGGTTAGACATACATTTGGAGGTACTCTGAATTCATGAATCTAACACATTTCTTTTTTTTTTACATTTTAAACAGCTTTTATTTTACATCAGCCTCACCAGACAATTAAACGTGTTATTCAATATTTTTTTTTTTTTTCAAATAATGTTTTCTCATCAATAGTGTTGGTTAAGCTCACACAAACGGAATTAAATTTCGTACTGAGTGTAAAACGTATCTTCAACCAAGAACCTGCAGTGCTTTCCTTATCCAGTTTAAAATCGACATAGAGACACTTATTACAATTGTCAATAAATGTATAATTTATTGTAAGAATATACTTTTACGCCACGGCACATCAACACATTATTAACATCGACTCGAGTAATAACCATATATTTGTATACAGCAAAAGGCATACGATATACGAAACTTTCTGTACTGTTCGTTTTATAAGCGTACATTAATTAATCGATGGTCATATTGAAATTACATAATACAACATAAAAGTCCAGCCCTTATCTCAAATCCAGTAATCACAGGCTTCTCGCAATGTAAATCTTCATGCAAAGTTTAGAATAAAAAATGTTTTTACAAGAATTCAACATTATGAAGGTACGAATTTTTTTTTTAATTTCCCCCATTTTTTGGGCTAAATGTGAATTTTATATATATACACTATATGTTACAGCCGATTCAGCATTTAAACTATGTCGATTCAGTTTTTGTGTCAATCCTTCGTATTAATTCCTGTGTTGATTTAGTGTCCGACAGTTATTATCCATCTATAGGCGCAACCACTTTTGGTTAATGGGCTACATTTTGAATTTATAATCCTTAAAACTGTAAGGTGTTTGCCTTAAACAACACCACTGAAGATTTGTTCTCATCAATGTTGGTTAAGCTCACACACATCAGAAACTGAATTAAATTTCGTACCAAGTGTTACACGTGTCTTTAATTAACCAATCCCCTCTAGTGCTTTCTTTTTACAGTTTAGAATCGATATTAACACTGATTATTGTCATTAAATATATAGAATGCAGATAATACTCTGCCTCGGCATTTTATACAGCAAAAGACGTACGCAAGACGAAACTTTCCGTAATTTTCGTTACAACATCGTACATTAATTAATCGATGGTCACATTGAAATTACATTAACTTGAATACAACATAAACATCCAACATAATTATTTCAAATCCAATAATCACAAGCTTCTCGCAATGTAAATCTTCATGCAAAGTTTAGAATGAAAGAAACATATTCTCACAAGAGTTTAAAGGGCTAAAATATGAACTTTTCTTAGCAACATATTTTGTGCAACTTTCCACATTTCTTAAATGTATAGACACTATTTTACATCCCTTTTTGGTTAATTTTATTGAAAAGTGCACTTCTTTCAATATGTACATTTGTCCCTGCTTTTTAGAACAACTGAGGGCGCTGTTACTGCGATGTCATTTTGGGATGACACTGTTCAGTTTAGGGTTTTTCTGTTCAAATTGTGAACCCATAACATTGCTCACTGAAAACATCTGTTGTGAAATGTTTGATCTATGGCTGACTATCATGAACTGACACAGTAACGAGCCGTGATCATAGAAAAGAAATTTCAAGACAGCAGAATATCCACAATTCTGGCAACTGTTGGTGCTGAAATAACTGTAACATTGAGGTTTCTGCCTGAAATGACATCACAGTGTCTTGTACTCATGAATATGGAAATTGGCAATAGCATAAATACAAAAAAGGCAACAAACTGCCCTTGAAAGTGGCAAATCAAAAATTGAAAATAAGTGTTAAATGGGACACAAAGATGTATTTTCAAGGATTGCATAAAAAAAATAAAAAGTCCTTTACAATTATGAAGGTCTATGCGAATATTCTTATAATCCTGCTTTTTTTGGCTATATATGCAAATTTTCACAAGCAAAATAAGTATTCGTAGCTGGAAGTATATATGCAATGTATACTAATTCAGCATTTAAACTTGCCTGGTGTTTCGGTTCAGTTTAGTGTCAATCCTTCGCATTAATTTCTTTGTTGATTAAGTATCCAACAGAAAGTCAATGAGCTATTTTTAGACACAGCCACTATTTTTAATTAATGGGCTACATTTTGCATTAACTATCTTCAAAACTGTAAAGTTGTTTGCCTGAAGCCAGGAGCGCGCTCAGTTGACATACCATGGCCTTTTTAATTGACAAGTTACATCAGTTAGTAACATACTAATGTATCATAAGCGTATAAAGGATGTTCGCCGAATGCATGCATCATTGTAAAATTCATCGCATGGCCCCTTTATTAAATCTGTACCATTTGTAAAAAACAAAAAAACAAAAACAATGTTTTCTTAATTAAAAAAAATTAAGCTTACATTATCAAGTAATACAATGGCGGAGTTGATTTTATGGGTCTAGGCCCTAAGCGCCTACTTCCCTGAGCGCCCTCATTGAATGTGTCCTGACCTGGTGACAGCTTTGATCGTCCCCTCCCCGCGCCTATTTCTTCAGAAACAATTGACGGAAAAAACCTCCAAACCTGAACAAACACGACCAATAATCACGCGTGATGTTGCACAAAATGCGAAGTTTCCAACAACATCTGAACAACACACGTCATGACAACTACGAATGTTTTTGGTCAACTTAATCGGGGAAATCGTTTTGTAAATCATCGTCGTCAGTCATTCACTCTCAAAACGCTGGTTAAAATTTTGTTTGTTAAAAAAGTTGGTTAAAATTTTATCAACGTTATGCAAAATTGTCAAATTTTGCCCAACGTTTACCCAACGTTGGGCATATTTTGCCCAACGTTGGTTAATTTGTTTTAACCAACCGTTGGGCTGTTCACCTGTTAAGCAGCAACAGTTGGTTAAAAGTAGTCATTTTACCCAACTATGGTTAAAATCGGGTACATTTAACCAGTATTGGGTGAAAGGACTACTTTTAACCAACTGTTGCTTAACAGGTGAACAGCCCAACGGTTGGTTAAAAAAAAAATAACCAACACGTTGGGCAAACGTTGGGCAAAATTGGACAATTTTACACAGCGTTGGTTAAAATTTTAACCAACTTTTTTAACCAACACAATTTTATCAGCGTTTTGAGAGTGTTCCACAGTATGTAAATGAGCAGTTGATTAAAAACTAAAATATGCTTGGCCTTGATACCAGGGTTCGATTTCGCCATGTCTTTTGCGCAGCTCAAAGCCACGGCTATATCCATATCCTTTTAGGTATGAATTACTTTGCAATAACAGACAACTGTATGCGCTGATTCACTTTCGGGGTTTTTGCCTTTGGTTTAGCCGCGAAACAAACTGTGAAGAAAGTGTAAAGCAAAGGATTGAGAGACGAGTTGATTGGCAGAACCAGAACCGCAACCCATGCATACACCTCGGTGGATAGAGCGACTGTTCCTGTCTGAGACAGAATCCCCAGGATGATTATTGGCATCCAACAGCAGAAATCCGTCATCACGATCAACGCCATCTTGGCCGCCATTTTGATTTCACGCTCCCTGTGGGCATTCGCTCGGACAGCCCTGGTCGTCCGCTTGACACTGATGAAGATGGCGACGTTGCAACTCAGGACAATAAGAAATGAAACCAGATTGACACCAAGAAAGAGAACGATTGACAGGATCCAAGATGGCTTCTCACCTGTGGATACAGAAGTCTTAATGTCGAGTACAGGTAATCTGAAGGAATATTTAAACCTAGAAAGAGTCTCGTTTCTCACATCAGATGCCTTAGTGGTAAGAGGAAGGCCGATACAAACATCCGAAAGTCCATATATATCAGAATCAGACCCAACTGAAAGTGTTGGCACGATGCTCAGACAAAGTGCCAGAAACCACAAGACAGCAATGATAGTTGTTGTTGATTTTCCCCCAAGAGAGAAGTTTCTCAACGGAAACACAATGCCTAGGAAGCAGTCAAAGCTGATGAGTGTCACAAAAAACACGGATGCCTCACTGGACAGAACTGACAGAACTCCAGCAACTTTACACAACATGCTGGAGCGCCACTCAGGGGCCACAAGAAAGTAGTCCTCGCCAAACGCAAGATCTGCCCCAGCTATGATTATCATGTACACACCCATCATGAAGTCTGCGATTGCCAGATGTCCAACCATACGTGAGAGCGTCTTTTTACCCCCTCCGTCCCCTTTCTGTTTAAGTCTCCAAATCAGGACAGTCAGATTACCAATAAGGGCGCTTATTCCCAATACCCACAACACCACTCGTAGTATGTCATTTGGCATAAGGCTGTCGCACAGCTTCAAATCTGGTTGAGGCTTTGTAGTTGAACAGTTTTGCTCGATCGAAAAGTGATGCAACTTGGATAAGGCACAGCAAAGACGGTAGTCATCAACGTGTCTGAAAATTAAATGAATTAAATGTTTTTAAACATTACACACAATGTATTAAGATTTTCGTGTCAGTAGGCCTACTGCACATAGCATTTGACGCTCTCAAGAATTGGGTGCCGGAAGACTTTCCCAGGCAGCATCATCATTCGTGTTTGATAAAAAAACTATTGTAATTGTTGTTATTTGAAAAGCAACTCAATGACTTACGCTTCTTGCAAGGCTGGTAACCCATCAGGGGCGACCTTATCAAGCTTAGTCAACGTGTCTGATATGTTACGCAGGAAACTGGAAAAATGACAGGAAAATTGACACTTTACCAAGATATGCCTTCTCGTAACCGGCTTATACTGTTTTCGTTCGTACGTTAATTCTCTTTCAAACGTGTCATCTGTTCAACCTCCGAGCCATCAAGCCTCGAGCTAGTTTTAAAAATTGTATTCAAGATTGCAAATTTATATTTGATAGCCTAAACTTACAATTAGTATTGTGGGCTCGTTCAAAAACATCAGTTTTTCTCTTCAGTTTGCAGATAATTATAAGTTTTGCGAAATCTTTTTGACATCTTTTACCAGTTTTCTGGAATTGCAATCAATGATAATTTAACGATAAAAATAAATAATAAAAATACTTATTTATGGGAAATCGCCATGTCTAATTGGCTTTAGGAATAAGTTCTTATCAGATATTTGCAGAATATCAGCCCAGCATAGCCTACCCAGTACTTGGTGAAAATTTGAAAGATTTTTATTATTTTGTTTTTAATGTTTCTTTTTAGCACGACATGAGCCTTGGTTTAAAACGTCTTTACAAAACCCACTAAGACTAGCGGTTCTTTTGTAATATTTGGATAATTTATGTCGGTGTTAAAGTAATTTAGCAACAACTGAAATCTGCAAACTTTACTTAAAAGGAGCCGTAAATGCCAACGATCCAAATAAAACAATGCTGAACAGCTTTTTTAGTTTGACTGTTTAAAATTAGAATATAAAAAAATCACACGTTGGCTTTCTTTATTAAATCAATAATAATACATGAGCAAAGTTACGTGAGAAGAATTGATTTCCCAATTTCTTTTAAACCCACAACATTACGACAATAACAGTTTTATTATCTCATCAAAATAAAAAGTACCTGATTACCCCCTGATTAAAGTCTTAATTTACCAGCTATTTTAAGGATCAAACCCGAAAGAAAATGATTACGGGTAGAGAGAGTCAGATTGATTCCCAAATCTTAAAATATGCAAATTGAGATTGCACTCTCCGCTGCAGTGACATCAAAAATAAAACAAGTGCCATTTCAAACTTACAGAGTTTGAAGACTTAACAGCCCGCTAAACGTGTCTGCAGGAATCGACTCTACAGGAACACTTTGCAGCCAACTGTCAAATCAAGTAAAGAATGAACAGAGTTGAAATACACAGGGTGTCCTTTCAGAGAAAGGTATCACAACTGGGCTGGATTCAGTGTTTCGTAGGCCCTAGGCATACTAGGCACAGGTACCAATTTCAAGTTGTAAGCTGTAGGCCTACTAACTAGCAAGCCAGTCCAAACTGGTAGCTCTAAAAGCCTGTTGGCACACAGTGGTAAATGTTTCGTAGGCCCTCTTTTTTTCGGAGGCCCCCGATTTTTTTCGTAGGCCCTATAGCACACAGTGCCTACAGTGCCTACTGTGCCTATCGGAAAATATGGGCCTGATCACAAAACAAAGGGATATATAACCAAATAATATGACCAAACTATGAACAATATGACCATTATTATGGTGGTCAGAAACTACTTTGCGGTAAACTTTCCAATTATATCATGGATGCATTCCTCTGGTCATGCATCACTGACTTCCACAATTTATGAT
Organism: Patiria miniata; assembly: GCF_015706575.1. Classification (NCBI taxonomy): domain Eukaryota; kingdom Metazoa; phylum Echinodermata; class Asteroidea; order Valvatida; family Asterinidae; genus Patiria; species Patiria miniata. Next base: position 17,915,954 of record NW_024037076.1, on the reverse strand, counting down.
AAAAACCATAAAATAATGGTCGTTGAGTTTATAACTTGTTCATATTGTACCTTTGTTTGGGGATTACTTTTCGCGGGACAGCAATTTCTACTATACATTCCAACGACGTCACATTGCAAACATATATACATGTATTATTTCGTTTGAAAACACATTGGAAGTAGTTATTACGATCTGTTACATATTTTTTTTTAAATAAATCAATACTGTGTCTTCCCCAAGTCAGAGAATTGATAGGGTAATAAATGTGTGCTTGGAAGGTATTAAACACTTTGTTTAAGACTGGTTGGAGTCTGGATGCTGAAAATTACCCGTGGCGAAACCGAGGGTAATTATCAGCATTCGAGGCGCTAATCAGTCTTAAACCTTGAGTACGTTCGATTACTCCCCCAGCTTACTCGCACCTAGCTCCTCGCGTGATGACGTTGACCATGTTGTATATAATTATATGAAACCAGCGCGCGTGCGTGTGTATTGTTATTTGAGGGCGTAATACGCGCAATGTCCAAATCCTAACATCAAGGCTATAATACATTCAGACTCTCCCGGCAGGGTGACCGTTTTAGCCGATTTTCGGCTAATTTTAACAGATTTTTTTGTCAAAAAAAAAACGAGCTTGACAGAAAATTTGACAGAATGGATATTTTTTGCAGATTTCTGGCAGAATTCTGCAAAAATGGTGATAAACAGCTAAAAACCATAGCAAATTTGAATAAAAATGATACATTTGTTTAAAAAATCATCAATCTTTTCAAACAAATCCTTGGATAAATGGAACAGGTTGGCTGGTCTAGGTGCTGAGATTTACTGGGAACCTGACTTAACGCCGCATCCCCGTTTTGCCTGAAATTTACCCAATAATTTCAAAACATCTTTATGTGACTATAGATTGTTAATTATGTAATTTGAACCTTAATTAAGGCAGCACTACATATCTGCATGTGATTTTAAGGGTTTCTAGTGTATTTCGCGGAAATCTGGGGAATTTGGCATATTTTTGCTGACAGATTTTTGAAGCGCATTTAGCAGAATTTTGCCATGACCTTACGGTCACCCTGACTCCCGGCCAAAATGGTTGGACACTTCCTGAGCCTGCCAGCGTAATTTTTATTCCTAGGAGGGTTAGGGGCAATGTCGTGAATAATTCATGTTTATCCATGAGAACGGACAATGACATCAACAGCATTGTTGTTAGTTACTCAACTAGTTACAATACATTAAAGCATTTTAAAAAACGGTTGTCGCGAGCTACCACACAGTAGCCTAGTGGATAGCGAGATGAGCTATGGATACAAAGATCCCTGGTTCGAATCCACGTCGTCGCTGCTCATTTTCGTCAGCTATTTTTCTTCTCCAAATTTATCACTGAGATAATTTTAAATTAAGGGGAAAATAGAACGAGAACCTAAGTCTTGCAATGATTCAAAGGGAAAACTGAATTATTCATGACATTGCCCCTAACCCTCCTAGGGAAAAAATATTACGCAGCCTGCCACGGTCACCCACTCCCCCGCTCCCCCGGTTGTTCTCCCCAGCTGATGGAGCACACACCGCGCAATGAGAGACAACATTGAACAGGGGCCTGCTTGGACGAAGTCCTGACTTCTAATCGGAAGAAGTCCTGACTTCTTATCAGGTGATCCGAGTTCGAATCTCAGTGAGCGTTTTCACTTCTTCTCATTTTACCTTTTAAATAAGTAAAGTGAGGAAGGAACATTTCTCACTAGACGTAAAGCCTGTCTTGGGGTTGTGTTATGGAGAACAAGGCATTAGATATGCATGTATAATGGACCAATCAGACGATGGAAAGCGGATGCCGTTTGGAAAAAAAGAAAGATTTTTTTTCAGTACACATGCATATGGGCGTATTTCGAAGTTACGTTGAGTTGCAAGTCAGGTTCTCGGACTTAATTTTCCCTTGAAAAAAATCCTCCAAAACCACAAGAAACATCCAATGGGAATCGAACTCGCACCATCGGATTCGTAAGCCAATGTAGTATCCATGACACTTCAGCAGTGACTCGATCGATGTGGTAGTATTAAACATTATACTATTGCATATAATTATAGGGCCCTCCAGCATATTCTATATTATACTAACAGCGTGTGGTATGGAAAAAAATAGCGCCCATGCACGTTGGCAGCCATGTTTATTGCATGGCTCGATTCGGCGATCCAACTCGGCGAGTCGGCTCAAGTAAGCGCGAGAAGTAACGTGAGAGGTAAATCGAACGCTGTCGCGCTTGCACGAGTAAGTGCGTGGGAAGTAATCGAACGCACTCCTTGTATGAAATATTGACTCAAGGGTAGCATTGCGCATCCTTAAAAGTAGTCTGGTTCCCAGACCAAAAGATTCTGACTATTGCTGATGAATCTTAGGTCAGGCTAACCTCGTCCCCAGGGTGTCGAACATTACGCGCCCATCACTACCTGCTCTCTCACCCTGGTATTGGATCATTTGCACGTGCAAGATTTTTGCACACGTATGCAAATGAGGAATAGTGTGGTGCCTTGGATATGCTTTACATTAGCGTTTGTTTTTGTATGCGGTGTCTGCGGTAAAACAGAGTCAATTCGTCGCAGCACGAGCACGGCGAGAGTTACGATTTTTAAAAATTAAACTGTTACGATCTTATTGAGACAACATGCAGTATACTAGTATTAATATGGACAAACTGGAAAGGAAATTAGTATTTTCGAGAAGGCGTGGACGAATGATCTCGAAAACACGTACTGCAAGCAAGTAGGTAAATCGAACGCTGTCGCGCTTGCACGAGTAAGTGCGGGGGAAGTAATCGAACACACTCCTTGTATGAAATATTGACTCACTGGTAGTATTGCGCATCCTTACAGGTAGTCTGGTTCCCAGACCAAACGATTCTGACTATTCCTGATGAATCTTAGGTCAGGCAGCCTCCGTGACTAAAAACAAACATGACGGCGTTGAGGGCCCTTTTTCAGAGCTCGGTTTCGTTTCCGATTTCGCGTTATCGCTTGTAGCTTTTAATGTTCTGATCAAAGTTTTAAAATAAATCACTTGCTTTGTAATATCATACAGTTACGATAATACAGTTTGATGTTTCTGTAAGATAACATTGACTAATGTTGATCTGGAATCTTCAAAATTAGGCATCCAAATAGCACTGTTATCATGCAGAGCCCGAATGAAGACCGAGTTTTGGAAAATCTCGGTAACGGTCGTCAAATTCAAAATTGTACATGACGCAGCAAAAAGTTCGGCCATACGATCCGAGTATATTTGATGCACAAAATCATCGTTGAATTTCAGGTTTTCCAAATGAAAGCAATGAACATTAATTATCAACTCATTTGAAATACAATTAATAAGCAATTAGCAGTTAATTAAACCTATATTATAATATATTATATACTCGGAAGTACTCGGGCGCTATCCGATTGTCGACGAAACGACTTCGGCAAACTTCGGAAATTTTCGGGAAAAAAGGAGGAATTCCTCCCGTTTTAGTCACGTGATGTAAATTGTAATACAATGTATTACCGGAGGCTACCGGACCTAAGATTCATCAGGAATAGTCAGAATCTTTTGGTCTGGGAACCAGACTACCTTAAAGGTATAGTCCATCATTTGTAATTTGTGCATTTTGTTCGTTTAAAGCAACTATAGTGCTCAAATTCTAAAGAAGGGCGCTGAACAGCTAACCTTATAAAGTTTCAGCTCAGCTTTATTCAGATATATATTTCGAGAAAAACAACATCTTGATTTCAAATAAAAAGTTGCTGAATCATGTTTTGAATTGGGCTTGAATTCAGCGTCCGAGACACGTTCTCATCATGTAGGAAGAAAATAAAAAATATTTTCTTCCTCCATGTTCTCACTGAGCCAATTGCAGCTACGCGATGTCGCGCACTGATCCGACGAATTATAGCAACCGCGCGCGGACGTGTGCGTCGTGTCAACGCTTGCGTGCGCTTCGCCGAATAAAAAAAAACCAAACTACTAACAGAAATGTCCAACTGTGCCTTCTTTCGTTGATTTCTTCAAAATGACAGCTTGCCAGAAAGAATAATTTCACAGGGCGTTTAGTTCCTTACTATATTTCATCCAAGTATGTTTTTCAACAATAATACGCCAGTTACTTTTTGGATAGCTGCAAATGATGGACTCTGGCTTTAACGTACGTGAGGATTGCGACGTTCAACCAATAAAACGGTATTTCATGTGACACAGGACAATTGTTTAAGACCAGCCAGCCATGTCTTTATCATAAGACCGGTCCCGTGACGGGTTCTCGACCAATGGGAATGGGTAAACTATCCAAGGTATTTATAAATAATACTGAAATATCGCAAATGTCCATTACATACCTTTTTTGCATGAACCAAATTTAAAAGAAATGACCGAAAAACCCCTTTTTATACAATAGTTAACGTTAGCTCTGGTGAGAGTGAGATCGGGTCCTATATAGATATAGTTTAAGATCCAAATAGAGCTTGCAGTATATACTCTTCAACATGGGCGTCGCCAGGATTTTTTTCCAAGGGGGGGGGCAAAGCAAATTTGTTCCCCAAAATTCCTTAACTTTTTCATCATGTTCTCAATTCATCATTTTTCCGAGCGTGAGCAGGGGAGCATTTGCCCTACCCCCCCTATCAAATTAACAGCAATTGGCTTCGCACCTCTTTTCCCTTTTGTTTGTCTTTTTTCCGTTTTTTTACGGCGACGCCCATACTCTTCAATTAACCAAAACAAAATGCGAACCACATCAAACTTACAGAAATTTGAGACTTGGGAGTCCACCAAAAGTACGAGGTGGAATGGTCACGAGCGGAAGATTTGCCAAGAATCTGTCGAATCAAATGGAGAACGACACAGTTGATATATAGTGCAAAAAATAGATATTACCGTTGGGAAGAACGCGCTTAATATTTCTTCACAAAATGAAAGGTCCATGCATGTGCTCTTCAAAACAACATTTCCTTTTTCTCCTGACAAATTTTCAATTTGTATAATATATCTAAACCAAAAAAGTACGATTAATGGTGTCTTCAACTCTCTGAAAAAAAGGGTTTTCATTTTGCGCATAAATGAACCCGCTATGCATTTGAGAGCCAAAATATTATCCACATTTTCTGAAAAAAAATATTTTAATAACTAAATGTTGCTGGATTTGGTTGTTAGATGTCTGTTTCAAAGTGAATAACTTCTATATTGCTAGGGAAAAAACGATTGAAAAGAAATCTACTTTTCGAGTTCAAACTCGAAAAAAAACGGGGAACTTATAATTTAATCATATTATTCCGATTAATGCGGGGTTGAAGTTACTAACGTTATCCAATATAGATTAAAGTTTTACTGTTATGTTTTGTGACTCTTTCCCCGAATAAAATACAGTTTAAAAAGCTTCAAGAATAATTTCTTATCTATTATTGGCAAGATTAAATAATCCCGTCATGCTCAGTACTTTGCAAAAATTAGAACTATTTGTAAGATAAAGCTAGCTGATAATAAAACGGTGGTAAAATCCCAATTTTCAGTAGTGTTGTACTATGGGGACTTCATTTTCTTTCTTTTTTAGCATGTGACCCATGGTTAAAGACGTCTTTTCAAAACCCATTAAGACCTGCTGCTCTCGTGCAAGTAATTTAACTTCAATTTTGCAAACTATACTAAATCGGAGCCGTAAAAACATTGCCCACGATCAAAATAAATAAAACAAATTGCTGAACTAGCGTCTTCTTTTTAAAATGTATATGAGATTGATATGTTTTAATGTGAAATTAATTCCCATTCCAATAGCCTGCACTACATGAAGCTTTTAGTTTCCATTGTTACATTAACGAATTCAAACTGCCAAGTTTACAATTGATGCCCAAAGCTTATGATATGCAAATGGAGATTGCACTCTCCGCTGTGACATCATAAACGAACAACTTACAGCTCGCGGAGTAAGATCAGCCCGCTAAATGCGTCGTTGGTAATCGACGCTAGAAAAAGATTGTGCGTCAAACTGTCAAGAAAGGTAATAGTCCCCCCCCCCCGCGTTTTTATTTTACGGAGGCCAAGTGGCCGGAGAAAAAAAAATCTTCTACATTTCAAACGGGTGTGCGGTTGCCCCCCCCCCCCCCCGCCTGATATCAAAATCTGAATACGCTACTGAAAATGGTTAAAACTATAGAGAGAGTCAGATTGATGTCCAACGCTTATGATATGCAAATTAAAATTGCATTTTCTGCTGTGACATCATAAACAAACAGGAGTCGTATCAAACTTACAGCTCGTGGAGATTGATCAGCCCGCTAAATATGTCATTGGTAATCGACGCTAGAGGAAGACTCTCCAAACTACTGTCAAGTCAAGTAAAGAATAACGGACATAAAATACACAGGGTGTCCTCTCAAAAAAAGGTATCACACAAAGAAAGGGATGATAACCGAAGTATAAACTTAATAACCATTAAAGTAGTAAGCTTTCCAATGATATCTTGGATGCATTCCTCTGGTCCTCGCTTAGTTCATATTATACCTTTGTAGTTTTCTTTTTGGGGGACATCATATACAGCAAAATATTTCTAATATACTATTCCAAAGACATCACATCGCAGCATATTATATTATTTCATTTGAAGACACATTGTGATGGAAGTAGTTATTATCATCTGTTACATCTATGTTGTTAATTTTAAAAACAAATCAATATTGTGACTTCCCTAATGAAGTCTTATCAGATTAGAAAAAAGACAGAAGGAAAAAAGACACAGCATTGATATCACTTAAATATCACAAAGGTCCATTACATAACCTGACTGTATATATTTACTAGGTTGAACAACTGTGTTTGTATATATAAACCAAATTTAAAACAAATGACCACAAAAGCCCTTTTTGTAAATTATTAAGGTGGTTAACGTTAGCGTTTGTGGGAGTGAGTTTGGTTCCTAATTAGATAAACACATAAAGCTTGCATTCTACACTTTAATTAACAACGAAAAAACACGAACCACATCAAACTTACAGGCCTTGGAGATTGGAGAGTCCACCAAAGGTGAGGGGGGAAATCGACACGAGCGGCAGATTGACCAGATAACTGTCGAATCAATTATATTACCATGGGGATAAGCGATCTTATTATTACTTCACAAAATTTAAAATCCATACATGTTTTCCTTAAAAACAGGATTTTTTTTCCCTGTAACAAAGTTTGTATGTTATGTTAAACTAAAAAAGTCCGATTTTGGATGTCTCCAACTCTCTGAAAAAAGGTTTTCATTTTGCGGATAAATGAACCCGCCAATCGATAGCGGAAATATTGTCCGGCAGCAAATAATTCAAATTTATGAAGCAACAGTTCAATAACTATTAACCAACATCTGCAATTATATGGAAAAAAAACGCGAGAAAGTACCCTACAGATATTGGCCACGATCCAAATATAAAAAAAAGGAATTGTTGAGAAAAGAAATTGAGTGCGAGATTGATAGTTCGTTTTAGTTCGATTCCCATTCAAATAGCTTACAATGATTTTGAGCTTTAGTATCTTTTGTGACATCAACAAGTGTCCAACTTAAAGGGTTTCGAGATTGGAGAATCCATAAAGTGCACCAGCGGGAATCGACGCGAACGGAAAATTTATCATTTCACTGTCGAATCAAATGAAAATATATAACAAAGCTGGAATACTCTTCAAAATCTGTAAATTTAGATTGTATTAAACGTACTATTAAAGTGTACGTTCTATTCAAATTAATGATTGTCACTGTTCAGTTGAACTGTCAGCTCGGTATATGTACCTCAAATACCACTTCATTTTTATTTAAACATCGGACAGATTTAGATTTATTTTTTATTTCTCCCATCGAGAAATATTAAAATGTGTGGTCCATGAAGACATTCATTCAAGTTAATTCGTGAAAAATTAGCACATGAATTAATAATATAAATTACAAGTAGGCCTTTTTCAAAGTCAATAATAAATGTGTGAGCAAATATTACGTGGGAAGAATTCAAGTACCCAATTTCGATGAATTCCAAACAATACATAAATAACAGTTTTATTTTGTGCAAAAAAAGTAAAAGGAACCTGATTAACTCCTTATTAAAGTCTTTTGAAATTAAACAGCTATTTTAATGGACACATGTTACTCTCACTCGACAGTGGCGTATCGAGAGGGGTGGGGGGGGCAGAGGGGGCAACTTCCCCTCCCCCCCCCCCGGCGGATTTTTTTGAAGTATTTGTTTTTCAGTAAGTATTTCCATAAGTGGTTAGAGAGTTCTGACATCAACTTAAAAAAAAACAGCTCAAAAATCATTACGATGCGCCATGAAAATCGACATAGCTTTTCCAGTATGCACAATAATGGTCAGTTTTGACGAGCGCCCCCATTTGGAAGAAAGGTAATAGTCTCACCCCCACCCCCCCCCCCCCCCCCCCGCTTTTTTATTTTACGGAGGACAAGTGTCCGGAGAAGAAGAAAAATTCTTCAACATTTCGGCGCGGATGTGCGGCTGCCCCCCCCCCCCCCCCCCCCGCCTGATATCAAAATCTGGATACGCTACTGTCACTCGAAAGAAAATGGTTAATGGTAACTATGGAGAGAGTCAGATTGATGCCCAACGCTTATGATATGCAAATTAAAATTGCATTTTCTGCTGTGACATCATAAACAAACAGGAGTCGTATCAAACTTACAGCCTGTGGAGATTGATCAGCCCGCTAAACGTGTCGTTCGTAATCGACGCTAGAGAAAGATTGTGCATCCCACTGTCAAGTCAAGTAAAGAATAAACGGACATAAAATACACAGGGTGTCCTCTCAAAAAAGGGTATCACACAAAGAAAGGGATGATAACCGAAGTATGAACTTAATAACCATTAAAGCAGTAAGCTTTAGTTCATTAGTTCATATATACCTTTGTAGTTTTCTTTTTGGGGGACATCATATACAGCAAAATATTTATAATTGATAAGCAGACAAATTAAAAAAACCACAAACAACACAGAAAATGTGTGTGTGCACGCCTCAGCCAGAAGGTTTTTATTCAAAAATGTTGGGTACCGAAATCTGGGCAGCCGACCCATCATCCATGTAGCACATTATTATTAATATCAATATTCACATTTTGGGCACCACAAAGGCCCAGAGCACCAACAGCTCATCCGAGCACCATTTGACTCGGAGACCATAGCTCTTCCGTTTTTTGGGCACCCACAAAGGCCCAAGGGCAGCTCCAAGCACCATTTGACTCGGAGCACCACAGCTCAATCATCAATGCAATAAATGACCTATTTACGATAGGCCGAACTGAAAAACTATTAAGAAAGTGCCAGTAAACTTTATATCACCACAAAGCTTATGATAAATTGTTTCTATGTACATACATTGTATGCCAAGTCCACAAAAGATTTTGATGCACCGTTCTTTTTTCGTTTGAACTTACAGAAGACGGAACGGTTCTTCCTCCACTGTTGTACTGACTCAGGGGAAGACGTGTTGAGAGCAACAATAAAATACTTACTACTCATTAAATTACTTACATAATGTTGCACACTGTGCTTTGATTAACCTAAGTATTATTTACAAAAACGTAATGGCAGGAGTAAAAAAATCATTAATGAACCATGGGGTGTTTTATCCGCTTCAAAAAATGCCACACGCGCAGAGCGCGGCCCAAGGAAGAAAACACCCTATGTCTACACCCCTACCCCACCTGCGGCTGCAGAGATTGCCTAATGGCACAGCAAAGGTTTGCCCTGAAAATCAAGTTCCCTTCAGGAGACTACGGAAGCTTGAATTGCCTTCCGAGATACCGCGTTACCGCGATAATTTATCGCAGAAATCAGGAAATCAGAGATAATTCCTTCCGCGATACCGCGTTACTGCGATAATTTATCACGTGACACCGCGCGCTCATCGATTGTAGAGAGGAGCGACAATTGAATGTAAAGCGTGCATAAAGAAGAGCAACCAGACATAAACCAACTCGTGAGGCTGTCACGTGATAAATTATCGCAGTAACGCGGTTTCGCGGAAGGAATTATCTCTGATTTCTGGATTTCTGTGATAAATTATCGCTGTAACGCGGTATCGCGGAAGGAATTATCTCTGAATTCAGGATTTCTGTGATAAATTATCATGGTAACGCGGTATCGCAGAATAGGTATCTTTGATTTCTGGATTTCTGTGATAAATTATCACAGTAACGCGGTATCGCGGAAGGATTTATCTCTGAATTCAGGATTTCTGTGATAAATTATCATGGTAACGCTGTATCGCGGAATATGTATCTTTGATTTCTGGATTTCTGTGATAAATTATCACAGTAACGCGGTATCGCGGAAGGAATTATCTCTGATTTCTGGATTTCTGTGATAAATTATCGCAGTAACGCGGTATCGTTGAATGATTTATCTTTGATTTCTGGATTTCTGTGATAAATTATCACAGTAACGCGGTATTGTTGAATGATTTATCTTTGATTTCTGGATTTCTGTGATAAATTATCGCGGTAACGCGGTATCGCGGAAGGAATTATCTTTGATTTCCGGATTTCTGCGATAAATTATCGCGGTAACGCGGTATCTCGGAAGGCAATTCAAGCTTCCGTAGGAGACAGATGGACACCATCACGTCTGTGAAGATTGAAACTTGTCCGATTAAATTGATTGTGCCTTATTGAGAAGGCACCAAGGCGGCCGCAACGAGAACGCGCCCACCTGTTGACAGACCGCCTTTGCCTGTCCATCGCCTCCTGGGGGTTGGCTCCAAAATAAAAAGCCCTTGGCAAGATCTCTGACCAAAGTAATGTGGCGTGGGGGTACAGTTCCCGACAACACTGCATATAAATAACTAACCTCTGTCGGATTGAGAAAAAAATCAATATTACCCAGGTCATTGGTACCTAAATGAACTATGATAATTGAAGGAGGTGGGCCCTGCATATCGTGTAATAAATTTGGGAGATCACCGATACCGGCGCCGCTCTTGCCATGCCACAGTACTGGTATATTAACCTCTAGGGGTCTCGCCGCCCAGCGTATTATTGAATCCCCAATGATCCATACTGGGCCTGTGAAGACAGATATACAATGAAAACCAGATTAGGGCAAAGAGTGGACCGCCATAAATTGTTTTAAATATGGGAGATAGTGACCACAGGCATGGGGCGAATGTAGGTCAATACTGCTTCTGACCGCCAACGTCCCATTTGTTGAATGTCAGTTGATGGAACACCTAATTCATATGCAGTAGTTGCCGCCCCAATTCGAAAGGAATGGGGACGATAATGCAAGTCTCCTTTCCCACAGAAAGTCAAAGCCTTTTTGAGGACTGCATTAAATTGGTAGGCGGTCAATGGGGACCCGTCAAAATGACAACAAAGAGGGCCATGGCCTGAGGGGCGAATCCCTGCAAGGCCATTACTGGACACAGTGCTGAGTTGTGTGTGGTGACTAGTTTAACCCTTTGTGGAGCACCAGTTTTATTGTTTTTGCTGTATGGAAAAGAAATCACCACTGATTGCTGGGTTGATGCCCGGTCACAAAACTCAATGTCAGAAATATGCAACAGAGATTCTTGTAACTTGGTCTTTGAAATGGCAGTAAATTCGCCCAAGCGCATGAAGCCAAAGAATGCACAAGTCACTGCAGCTTTAAAGAGTGTAGCTTCATATTGTGAGGAACATACATGTGTAAATGCCTCAATAATTTGGGCAAGCAACGGTAGAGACATTGGCAGGCGTTCATCGACCCTGTTGCGATCCCTGCGACAGCCTTGCATGAGTTTGGAAACAATGAAATCTTTAGTAGGGTCAGGCCACCCCCGAATTTTATGAAAATAACCAAGCCCCAGATACGTAAGTGGTAATAGTGGCGTGTGCCAAACCTTGTAAGGATAACCAAGCAATGAATCCTCTAGTTTCTGCTACAGAAGCGGGCAAGTTTGTTCGTATGTGTTTTCTAAATCTACAAAATGCACTCCAACCTGATGCATATGCCCTATGAGTGTGAGGCGAGAAAGCCGCCGACAGCAAGCGTACGTGCCATCTCCTGGCCTACCAGATTTGAGGGAGGATGGGTAAAGGAGTCATCGTGCTCGCTGCCCCGGGAAGCATCGCTCGGAACCGTTCTGTCTGGAAACGGGACAGAACATCAGCAATGTCATTGTTTGTGCCGGGAACATGTACTGCTTTAAACTGGATATTAAAGTTTAAGCATTCCAACATAAAAGTCGCAAAAGGTGCATTATTCTCGGACAACGAGATGTTTGCTGGTTAATTATATGAACTACAGCTAAGTTATCACAGTGAAATAACACCCGTTGATTGGATAGTGCCCGGCCCCAACACTTAATAGCAACCAGGATTGGGTAACATTCTAACAATGCAATGGAGGGTTTGGTCTTTAGTAAGACTGGGGACCATTTACCTTGAACCCACTGTGAACCAAAACATGCACCAAAGCCAGTACTGGCAGCTGCATCCGTGTACAATTGCATGGATGTGTTAGATTGCCATTCATGCTCCACAAAGGGGGAAACCCCATTGAAATGTTTCAGAAATTCGATCCACCTAAGTAGGTCTTGTCTTGCCCCTTGATTGAGCCGGATTCTGTGATGAGATTGAGAGACCCCTCGTGTAAGGGCAATAAGGCGTCCCATAAATGCCCGCCCAGGCGCAATGGCTTTACAGATAAAATTAAGCGAACCAATTAATGACTGCAGTGCATATACTAGTGTGATCTTTTTCTTACTCAAAGTTGAGTGTAACTGGTCATTGAGTGCACTTACTTTAGTCAAAGGGACTCGGACCTGCTTAGCCAGGGCATCAATCTCTAAGCCTAAATATGTTAATTTCTGAAAGGGACCTTCTGTTTTTTCTTGTGCAATGGGCACACCAAGTACTGTGCATACCGACTCAAAGGCCTGCAAGAGTGCCTGGCAAGAATGTGCACTCGGCCCTACAAATAAGAAATCATCTAAATAGTGAGTGACCGTCAAACTCTCCGCAATCTCCTTCACCTTGAACTCTAGAAATGTACTGAACTTCTCAAAAAGGGAACACGAAATGGAACATCCCATTGGCAAGCATGTATCATAATAAAACTTTCCCTCGAATGTAAAACCCAAAAGATCGTAATCAGCCGGGTTAACTGGAAGTAATCTAAAAGCAGATTTAATGTCCGACTTTGCCAACCATGCTCCCTGTCCTGCTGTCATCACTAACTGCACTGCCTCATCAAACGGGGCATAATTTACTGTGCAATCTTGTTTATCAATGAAATCGTTTACTGAATGCCCTGCCGGGAAGGAAAGATGGTGAATGAGCCGGAATGTATTAGGTTCACGTTTAGGTACTGTAACGTCTCTCTGGGGTGAGAGACATTATCAAATAAAGAGTCAGATACAAATATCTTACAAACACACTAGTACTTTATTCGGGATTATTTACATCTCAGGTCAATAGAGGGCGCACTATATACAATGTAAAGTTAAGGCGTACATGATTATCTGGTACAGACTAGGGTCTATGGCCAGTGAGCGGACAGCTCGATAATATACATGTACGTGTACATGTCAGGAACTCTGTCGGGGTCAGAGCCCAGATCAACAATCTAATGCATCATATGCGGGAGCTCTGTGTAGGTCATAGCCTTGGTCAATGCTCTCGTCGTTATTCGTCCCGTACGAGGTCAATCGTCGGCATATATCCTCACGCGCTATGCACATGCATGTAAAATTACAGCGCGAACAGCGACCTCACGCGGCCACTATTTTTATATGCAAATCAGTTGAGGACGAGCTCAAGCCTTGGTTCAATCGTCCATGTGAGGTTTTGGGGGTGGTGCTCATTATGTTAATAGCCTTAGCTGACCTTAAATGTCGTTTTCTTATTGGTCGATCGTTGCGTGGAAACTTGCATAGTGAATTATGAAACGTGGCACCGTACATAATCCATACACGTACACGTTGTGTGTCTCTGCACACGGCACCAATGCACAAAAACTGTGGTTACTGTCACGTCCGCAAAAGGCGAATAGCTGCAAATAATTTGATGACGTCCGGATTTACCAAGGTGTGATTGGACACTCCACATATTAGCCCCGCCTACACTTATCTGTATTCGCATACGAGGTCGTGCGCTAGAAATCCAGCGCAAAATAAAGAAAAACATAAGCTTTTGCCGACGATTGAACCAAGGCTCGAGATCGTCCTCAACTGATTTGCATATAAAAATAGTGGCCGCGTGAGGTCGCTGTTTGCGCTGTAATTTGACATGCATGTGCATAGCGCATGAGGATATATGCCGACGATTGACCGCGTACGGGACGAATTACGACGAGAGCATTGACCAAGGCTATGTAGGTCAGAGCTCAGCTCAATAATCTACTGGGGAAGAGCCCAGTATAACAATGACCAAAACTGCCATTTCTGCGCGCTTTATATACACTTTTGGGTGCGCGTCTTAGCCAATGGGAGCATTGGATTCTGGTAGTTATGAAAAATGCATCCTTGTACAAAGGCTTGGGGAAAGTTCTCTATGGGAGATTTGTACACGACTGACTTAGACATTCTACTGGGAGAAAGTCCGAGAGCAGTGGTTAGCGGGCGAAGTAGGATCACTCGTGGGTACTTTACGGGGAACTGATCCTCAAGGAAAAGGGAAAGGGAATAACTTCTCGGTAAATAGGTTTGTGTACAAGACTTAGTCTCTAGACTAGGTAGGAATCTACACACTAATTTTATGGAGTAAAACTATGAGATGAAGGACGTAACCTGACCTCTAGCTACCGTAGGTATCGGCCAGTGGGTTAGCGGGACACACTCGCTGGGGTGTACGGGGTCACTAAGGGGTGAATACACGGGTAGGTTTTAGCGAGCCACATTCGCTTAATGCTTGGGGTCAATGTGGGTCGGATGCGAGGTAAGGTGTGTGAGGGGAATTCGCATCGACTCCGGGAAAGGGAGGACGGAAAATGGCTAAGTCCTAAGTGCATGTCCCATGGCGGTACATGTTCAATAGCAGTGAGTGCTACACGCATTGCGCGCTAAACAATAGCGTACTGTACAAATGTGCTGCACACTTCTACGTGTGTCTAAGACTTCGTGGTAAAGCTTTGCGCTGTGTGAGGGCACACAGGATCGCTGCAAGCATTACGCTGTGCACGGAGTGGAATGGATTGGTTGGGAAAGAAGTAAACTACGCAATTTGCGGGAACGCAACACTATCTCCCCCTAGTTTTACAACGTCCTCGTTGTAATAAAAAGGAATTACTGAATAACAAGAGTTAAGGAAAATCAAAGATAAATGGAGCGCTAAAAACATGCAAAAAGTGTACAACTTAAAAGTGAACATAAAGAAAACAACGAACGGGCACATTTCCTTTAAATGCGGATAAATGAGAGATAATCAAACAAAAAAAAGAAGGAAAATATTCATCTAAAACGACGAAAATAAAAGTTCAGTGTCCATAGCGATGGAGGGTGAAACACTGAGTTCATTCACTCGGCGCAGTTCATCGACCATGAATAAGGGTCGTGAAAGATGGAGGTGGGAGACTAGAAATAATCCTGAAGTCTCGCTGGCCTTCTCTTAATTAGAACAGGTACTCCTCCTCTCTGACAAGGGCGAAGTTCCTGTCGCAGAGGGCGCTACAGTTGGTGTCGGGGAAACAGATACTGTAGCGGGCGGGGCTGAGGACGGGGCGTCAGCGCGTTTGGTGCTGGATGTTTTCCTGGCGTTACTGCGGGGGACGGCATCATCCTTTGAAAGAGAACCCTTCTCCATCAAAGTTTTACGAAGGTCCAGCATCCATTTTGGGACCTCGTCACTGAGATACTGCTTAAGTCGGTCATGGTGAAGAATTTTTGTTCTTCCCCGTTGCTTGAACCGGACTTCAAACAGAAGATCACTCAATGTTCTGAGAATGACGCAGGGGCCTGCCCATTTAGCTCGTTTTAGCTTGGGAGATAACCCAGGGGTTTTTGTGCTGTCTCGCATGTACACCAAGTCACCAATTTGAGTTCGAGTCTTGTGGATTTCCAACAGCTTACAAATTTGTTGCATGAGATGAGACTCATAAGACTCATGAGCCACCGTCTCTGCCTTTTGGTCGGGAATCGGGTAAGCCTCCATCCACTTTGTGAATTGGTCACCGACTAAAAGGATGTATTTGTTCCCATTGTCACTGCATGATAGGGAATGGACCAAGAATGTCCGTGACCAGTCTGTCCATCGGCGCGCCGACTCGATAATCCTCGAGGTGTGCTCTGGGGGTTGTGTGTGGCCTTTTGCGGGCACCACACTTAGCACACTTGCGGTCTCGATCACGAACTGTTTCCTTAAGCCTGTACCAGTAAAACTGGCATTTGATCTTCTGAGCAGTTTTCTTCACCCCGAGGTGAGCAGAGGTGACGGCGTCGTGTGCAGCTTGAAGAACGGCACTCTGCAGTTCTCGAGGAATCACAAGTTGCAGGTAAGATTGGGTCTGGTCAGGAGTTACCCATCTTTTAAAAAGAACACCGTCTTTCAGCACCACAAGTTCCTAGTGGGGGGACTTTCGCGTGCTATCTGGTCTCTGTTTGGTCTCTCAGGTGATTTGGTCATCAACTCCATGATGATCCTCAGGTCTGGATCTGCTCTCTGCAGTGTAGCCACCGACCCAGGATGTGGCTCGTCCGGCGCTGAGACCGGCGGGGGCGATAGAAGGGGCACGATCACTCGTGACCTCACCATCTTGGTCGGCTTGCTGTCCAGTTGGATTCGATTGGTCTGCAAGTTGCTGCCCAGCACTTGAACCGGCATCGGCATCCTTTTGCGGGATGCAGGGCGCGTTGCAGTTCAACTCTGTTCCAGCTGCATCAGAGGATTTTGTAGCAGGTTTAGTTTGGTTGTTCGGCCGTACTACCCGAATGGCTGTGGGCAAATTGGCTTGCCCGGGAGTTTCTCCAGTAGGCGTGGCTGTGTGCGAAAAACGACATTTGAACTGTCCATCGTCAAAGTCGCTGCAGGTAAACTCACTGCACGAGCGCCAAATAAGTTTACCAATGCTGCACACAGGAACCAGTAGGAGGGTTACCAACGTTGCCATCAGTACGAGGACTGTCCGTGGGGATACGGGTTTGGCCTGAGGGTTGACGTCATTGCTCGAACGTCAGCAAGAGACAAAGAGAACGTCAGCAGCTGAAGTTCTCTTTGGGAATTGAACTTCAGCAGAGGTAGCGTTTACTCGTTTGGTCGAAAGGGGGACCACATCGTCGACTTTCGAAAAATCGGACCACAGCTCGCTTTTGGCTTTGCACTTCTCGCAACCGCCGCAGGGGAGTTCAGCGAGTATGGTCGTTCCGTCGTAGCACGGACAGTCGTCGGGGTCACATGGCACCCTAGAGAGGGCATCTGCGTTGCCATGTTTCCTCCCTGGTCGATGTTCGATTTTGAAGTCAAACTGAGACAAGATTTGAAGCCATCTTGCCATCTGATCGACAGGCTCACGAAAAGACATTACCCATCGAAGAGCGCTGTGGTCAGTTCTGATGAGGAACTGTTTGCCCAGTAGGTAGTGTCGGAAGTACTGAAGGAAGGTGACGATTGCGAGGAGTTCTCTCCTCGTAGTGCAGTAGCGACGCTGCCGCTTTGTCATCGACCGACTAGCATATGCTATCGGCCGTTCTTCCTCCCTCTGGGTCCGATCACACCACTGGAGTTGCGATAGAGTGGCTCCGATGCCACTATCTGAAGCATCGGTATCAATGATGAACAACCCATCATCATTGGGGTATGACATGACTTCGTTGCCGGTGATTTCTCAAAAGCCGCTTGACAGTCATGAGTCCACTTAAACGTCTGTCTGGCCTCTAACAGACGATGTAAGGGGCTGGCTATCGTGGCGAATTGGGCTATGAACCTACGGTAGTAAGAACACAGTCCCAGGAAAGAGCGTACTTCAGTTATGTTCTTGGGGGTGGGCCAGTTCTGCACAGCAGAAACTTTACTAGGGTCTGGTTTGACACCATCTGGTGTGATGATGTGACCGAGGAACAGAACTTCCGTCTGGAAGAGTTCACACTTGCTCGGTTTCAGCTTCAGTCCAGCGTTTCCTAGTCGGCGTAGGACTTCACCAAGACGCTCAATATGCTCGGAAAATGTTGATGACAGGATGATGATATCGTCTAGATATATCAGCAGAGTTCGCCATTGCAAACCTTTGAGTACTAGCTTCATACAGCGCTCAAAGTATACTGGGTGCGTTGCATAACCCAAAAGGCATGGTCACGTACTCGTACAGTCCTCTTCGGTTACGAACGCGGTTTTGGGACGGTCTTCCTTCTTCACTTCAATCTGCCAGTAGCCCGACTGCAGATCGAGGGTGCTGAAGATTTTTGCCCCACTCAGGCAATCTAGGCAGTCATCAACACGGGGTAGGGGATACGCGTCACGGCGCGTAACATCGTTCAGCTTACGATAGTCGACACACGGACGAGTTGTGCCGTCCTTTTTCCTGACAAAAACCATTGGTGATGCCCAGGGGGATGTTGACTCGCGGATCACACCCGCCTTGAGTTGGCTCTCGAGAACTTTCTCCTCCTCACCCTGAAATGCCTTGGGGGACGGCGGGGAGGCTGTCGTATGGGACGTGCGTCGCCGGTGTCAATAGTGTGCTGCACTATTTACGTTTTTCCCAAATCCTCCGCGGATTTGGCGAAAGTGTTCTCGTGGCTGGCCAAAAGTTCACACAATGCTTTCTGCTGGTGTGTGGATAGGTTTTCACAACTCCTCTCGTACAGTTTCTGTAGGTTTTCTGACCACTTTCAGAAGGATTTGGGGTGTCGGGGACGGCGGGACTGACTGGGTTGACTGCGTATGACGTTGGACGGACATGCTCTCTGCACACACGCATTACTCGATAGAGGTGATCGGTTTCACAGTTTTCCTGCTCGGCTATGAGTTCAACCGCATCAACTTCATGCAGATATCCAAGCGTTGTACCTGCTTGAAGTTCAATGTTCTCGGGTGATGTGTTCACAAGCCGGACGGGGATGCCGATGTCTTCTCGGCGGGGATCAATGAGTGAGCTGCCAACCACAACATTGTGACGGTTGGCAGGTTCAACGACTGCATACATGGAACTCAGTTTGTGATGATCAGCTATACCCTCTGCTACCCACTCGCTGCGTGTTGGAATTGTAGTGTTCTGCTTCAGTGCGATCTTAACTACACGGGGAGGGGCTCCTTGAACTGTCCATTGAACCCAGTTACCGGCAATTCGTATGCCGTTGCGTGCCTCCAATATGCAATCATAGTGGTATAGAAAGTCATAGCCAAGGATTCCTTCATCGCTGATGGGGGCGACAAATGCATCCCATTGGAAGTGCTGTTCACCAATCATCATGTCGATTGTGGCAACACCTTCAATGTCAATGAGTTCCTTGTTTGCAGTTTCTAGTTTTGTGCTTTTGCACGGGGGTTTGAGTTAAGGGCGTTTTTCAGCAGGGATCTGGCTGAAAAGTCCTGAAGAAATGATGGTCACCGCCGCTCCGGTGTCGACTAAAAGTTCGCTGTCTTGGTCGCATATCTGCACTCGCAAAAATGCAGACATGCCTTGAAATTGCTGTCTACCCATTCGGATAGTGTTCTGTTCAATGGGACGGACCGGTGCCAGGCCGGACGGCACGGTCTGCGTTAGTTTTCCGTCTGTATGACGACGACCTCCTTGGCCGCTAAGTCGGGGCACTTGTTTGCAAAGTGGCCGGGCTTGCCACATTTGAAACAAGTAACATCCATCTGCTGTTTCTTGGCTTCAGCAGGCTTGGCGGATTTCTGCTTGTTGGCGGGCTTATCTTTGATCAGTTTGACAATTCCGTTTAACCGTCGGTCGAGGTTGTCTTGGAACTGTTTAAACTGTTAAGGCGTACATGATTATCTGGTACAGACTAGGGTCTATGGCCAGTGAGCGGACAGCTCGATAATCTACGTGTACATGTCAGGAACTCTGTCGGGGTCAGAGCCCAGATCAACAATCTAATGCATCATATGCGGGAGCTCTGTGTAGGTCAGAGCTAAGCTCAATAATCTACTGGGGAAGAGCCCAGTACAACAATGACCAGAACTGCCATTTCTGCGCGCTTTATATACACTTTTGGGTGCGCGTCTTTGCCAATGGGAGCATTGGATTCTGGTAGTTATGAATAATGCATCCTTGTACAAAGGCATGGGGAAAGTTCTCTATGGGAGATTTGTACACGACTAACTTAGACATTCTAGTGGGAGAAAGTCCGAGAGCAGTGGTTAGCGGTCGAAGTAGGATCACTCGTGGGTACCTTACGGGGAACTGATCCTCAAGGAAAAGGGAAAGGGAATAACTTCTCGGTACATAGGTTTGTGTACAAGACTTAGTCTCTAGACTAGGTAGGAATCTACACACTAATTCCATGGAGTAAAACTATGAGATGAAGCAAGGGCGGATCCAGGGGGGGGGCCAAAGGTGGCCATGGCCCCCCACCCCCAAAAAAAACGAAACCATTTTTTTTTTTTTTAATGTGACATCGCAATAAAGGCAGGCAATGAGTACACCACCATCTTTTCCTCAAAAAAACATTGGTTAAAGTGGTCAGAAATTGCCTCAGATCGCACCACAGAGCATCTAGAATCCAAACATTTTTCGGGGCCCTTAAGCGGGCCCCGAACCCCAGGCCTTAATTTTTTTGACCCACTTTTTGGGGGGACCAAAATTTTGTTTGGCCCCCCCCAAAAATTGTGTTCTGGATCCGCCCTTCAGATGAAGGACGTAACCTGCAGACCTCTAGCTACCGTAGGTCTCGGCCAGTGGGTTAGCGGGACACACTCGCTGGGGTGTACGGGGTCACTAAGGGGTGAATACACGGGTAGGTTTTAATAGCGAGCCACATTCGCTAAATGCTTGGGGTCAATGTGGGTCGGATGCGAGGTAAGGTGTGTGAGGGGAATTCGCATCGACTCCGGGGAAGGGAAGACGGAAAATGGCTAAGTCCAAAGTACATGTCCCATGGCGGTACATGTTCAATAGCAGTGAGTGCTACACGCATTGCGCGCTATACAATAGCGTACTGTACAATGTGCTGCACACTCGGGCTGTCTACTTCGTGGTATAAAGATTCGCGCTGTGTGAGGGCACACAGGATCGCTGCAAGCATTACGCTGTGCACGGAGTGGAATGGATTGGTTGGGAAAGAAGTAAACTACGCAATTTGCGGGAACGCAACAGTACCAAACCAATGGGCGAGCACTGCAAAGTTGGGAAAGGTGGGGTTGTGAATGGGCCTGCAATTCTATCTAGGTCTATTTCTTTTTGGAGTTTTTCTTTTACTATTTCGGGGTGAGCAGCTGCTGAAGGTAAGCAACCTGCCTGCCTACTATGCCTTGGCAGTGGCGTCGCCAAGGGGGGCCGGGGGGGGGGGGGGGCACGTGCCCCCCCCCCCCTGGAAAACCTAGTGCCCCCGAGTGCCCCCCCCCCCCCATCAAATGCTGGTGCCCCCCTATCCTCTGCAAAATTCTGCGCGTTGATAAAATCATTACCTCAAAAATAGCAATTTCTGGAGATATCTTCAGATCGAACTTAGCATCAAATGTGGCACCATTTTGCATCTAGCCTATCCTCCGTATGCGAAAATTTTCCAAAGGGGAGGGGGGCACCCCCTCCCCTTAGACCCCTCCCCCAGGACGGCGATCCGTATCCACCTAAGTGCCCCCCCCCCCCCATCAAATGCTGGTGCTCACCCCCCCCCCCCCCCTTTTGCCCCCCCCCCCCCCCCCCCCCCCACTGAAAAGTCTGGTGACGCCACTGTGCCTTGGACCTTTGTATTGTGGTGAAAAACCTTGTGAAAAACCTCTCTCTAGCAGATGAGCATCACGTTGAATGGGATATTGGTCCAACCATTTCCTTAGAACAAAGAGCTTAATTGGTGTTGGAGGGACGAAAATAAATCCCAGAGGAGGCCTTAGTACCTGGTACTCTATTTGCTTGCCGGGAATAAGCAGCCTGGCCAGGTTTGGAAAGGTGTTGTCCAGCCTGATCATTGGACTTACGGACTTGGTCCTTATACGCCAAGAAAAAGGGGACCCGGCAGCCGAACTCCCCATTTTGCATACCGCAGCCCCATGGCCCGTGCATGAACACTTACTACATTTGTGTACATATTTGCATCCACGGAAGTGACATCCGTGCACCCCATTGAAAGCAAAACAAACCCCGATACGTTTGGAAACCATGGGAACTTCACTATCAAGGCCTGAGCGTTGCAAAGTGCCGGAGCCACTCGGGCCGCCGGTCATGGTCGAAACTGTTTGGGCGGCCGCGACAGTCAGCCAGAGTTCGGAATCAATCACTCCCCACGAGCGAGAGGGGTTATGTTCTTGGCGGAGGCGAAACTGCTCATCGTATTTACGCCATCCGAACCCTGGAAACTGGCGTGCCGCAAGCCGAACAGTCTCGGAATACTTTAACAACTCAGGGGCGCGCTGCGGATGTTTTTGCACAAACATTGCCACAAATGTATTGAAAGCGGAGGCCCACTTATCAAATGTGTCAATCTTTCCTCGGTGCAGGGCAGAGGATTTGCGGACAACCATTTTGTTGCCCTCAACTGTGATGGCAAATTCCTCATCCTCTGCCCGAGCAATAGCGGTTGCCGCAGGCTCCTGATACAGCGTGGACATATCCACATAACTACCATTCCAAATCTTTTCTTTAATAGACAAAGAAACATGGTAACCCAAAGGTGTGCCAACGGATGGGATTAATGTATTGTCGATATTAGTGGTATCAGAAATGATAGGAGTGGCC
The DNA here is from genome assembly GCF_015706575.1 of Patiria miniata. Lineage (NCBI taxonomy): Eukaryota > Metazoa > Echinodermata > Asteroidea > Valvatida > Asterinidae > Patiria > Patiria miniata. Next base: position 17,893,163 of record NW_024037076.1, on the reverse strand, counting down.
GTACCGAAACTGGGACCTTGCCCTATACCTTGAGACGATTCTTGATCACTTGATCTGGTAGACAATTTGGCCCCTCGACGCCGCTTACTTGGCTGTATTCCATCATGGGCATGGTCCGTGTCGATGTCCGCTAAACGTGACGGTGGTGGTGCTGTCCGTTTTGGTCGCGGCATCGTCCACAATGTCACAGTTCATCAACTGATGTAGTGAAACGTAGATAATTGTCCTTATCGAGTTCAGCCAAACACTGTTAAGTCCGTGACGTTGACCACTGGTGTCACACTGCTGCTCAGGAGGTGGAAGTTAACGTTGATGCAGGTGTCAGATCTGTCAGTTTAATTAGTCAGCTCCAATCCCCGCTGGAAGATCCTTTTAGAAGTTTTCGACAGGGAACGGGCCAATCTCGCCCAAAACAAAAACGCTGTGTCCCGGCCAGGCCCACTCCAGATTTGTAAGAATGTATAAGAATTAAAAATTGTGAAGTAAAATTTGCTATCCAAGTTGTTTCTTCAGAGGCTGAGACAAAAGTGACTGGCCAGCAACTTTTCCATCCCGCCTAAACTTTCTACTTCTAGAATGTAAAGAACCAACCCTACATTGGCCCATAGCCAGGCCTTGCCAAGTGTCACAGAACAAGAATTCTTATTGGTTGGATGCCCCTCCAAGCCTTCTCAGCAATTGGTTAAAACTCGTGGCTGTTGATTGGCTATTCTCCTGTTTACAGGATCTCACTTTTGTCACACAATTGTCAATAGGGTGTCATGTACAAAGTTCTTCATACGAAAGTACAGTATGAAATGCATTCACAGTGATCGAGATGTGTGCATGGAGTTAGCCTACATTTTGCACAACGCATATGATACAACCAACAGGAGAAGATCAATGGAAATTTTGCTGCTTATAAATAATTTGATCATTTAGTGATAAAATTGAATACTATTCCAAAGACATCACATCGCAGCATATTATATTATTTCGTTTGATGACACATTGTGATGGAAGTAGTTATTATCATCTGTTACATCTATGTTGTTAATTTTAAAAACAAATCAATATTGTGACTTCCCTATTGAAGTCTTATCAGATTGGAAAAAAGACAGAAGGAGAAAAAGACAGAGAATTGATATCACTTAAATATCACAAAGGTCCATTACATAACCTGACTATATATATTTACTAGGTTGAACAACTGTGTTTGTATATATAAACCAAATTTAAAACAAATGACCACAAAAGACCTTTTTGTAAATTATTAAGGTGGTTAACGTTCGCTTTTGTAGAAGTGAGTTTGGTTCCTATTTAGATAGCTTAAGAAACACATAAAGCTTGCATAGTACACTTTAATTAACAACGACTAAAACACGAACCACATCAAACTTACAGGCCTTGGAGATTGGAGAGTCCACCAAAGGTGAGGGGGAAAATCGACACGAGCGGCAGATTGATCAGATAACTGTCGAATCAATAATATTACCATGGGGATAAGCGATCTTATAATTACTTCACAAAATTTGAAATCCATACATGTTCTCTTTTAAAAAAGGATTTTTTTCCCCTGTAACAAAGTTTCAGTTTGTATGTTATGTTAAACTAAAAAAGTCTGATTTTGGATGTCTCCAACTCTCTGAAAAAAGGTTTTCATTTTGCGGATAAATGAACCCGCCAATCAATAGCGGAAATATTGTCCGGCAGCAAATAATTCAAATTTATGAAGCATCAATTCAATAACTAAAGTTCGGTGAATTTGGTTGCTAGTTGTGTCTTTCAACGTTAATGACCTTAAAAAAAGAAACTGAATAACAAATATTATTTTTTTTCGATTTGAAACTCGAAACAAGCACAATCAACACATCTTCCGATTGATGTCATGAGGTGGTGCAAGTGAATTTAAAGTGATCCATTATAGATTGGGGTTGACTTTTTTTTTTATATTTTCTGACTCTTGACCCAAATAAAATAAAAAAATTAATTGGCAGGATATAATCCCAGCATATATTCGGTGCTTTGCGAACATTTGAAAAGATTTGTAAAATAACGCCAACTGATAATAAAGCGGCTATCAAATCCAATTTCTAGTTCTACCCACTGGATTCTCTGTCGAATCAAATGAAAAATATATAACAAAGCTGGAATACTCTTCAAAATCTGTAAATTTAGATTGTGTTAAAAGTACTATTAAAGTGTACTTTCTATTCAAAGTAATGATTGTCACTTTTCAGTTGAAATGTCAGCACGGTATATGTACCTCAAATTCCACTTCATTTTTTATTTAAACATTCGATAGATTTAGATTTGTTTTTTTATTTCTCCCATCGAGAAATATTAAAATGTGTGGTCCATGAAGACATTCATTCAAGTTAATTCGTGAAAAATTAGTAGATGAATTAATATTATAATTTGCAAGTAGGCCTTTTTTCAAAGTCTATAATAAATGTGTGCGCAAATATTACGTGGGAAGAATTCAAGTACCCAATTTCGATTAATTCCAAACAATACATAAAAAAAACAGTTTTATTTTGTTCAATCAAAGTAAAAGGAACCTGATTAACTCCTTTTTGTTAAAGTCTTCTGGAACTAAACAGTTATTTTAATGGACACATGTTACTCTCACTCGACAGTGGCGTATCCAGGGGGTGGCAGAGGGGGCAACTCCCCCCCCCCCCCCCCCTTGGCGAATTTTTTTGAAATATTTGTTTTTCTTTAAGTGTTTCCATAAGATTTCTGACATCAACCTAAAAAAAAACCAGCTCAAAAATCATTACGATGCGCAATGAAAATTGACAAAGCTTTTCCAGTATGCACAATAACGGTCAGTTTTGACGAGTGCCCCCATTTGGAAGATAGATAATAGTCCCTCCCCCCCCCCCCCGCCCGCCTTTTTATTTTACGGAGGCCAAGTGTCCGGAGAATTTTTTGTTTCTACATTTCGGCGCGGATGTGCGGTCCCCCCCCCCCCTGATATCAAAAGCTGGATGCGCTATTGTCACTGGAAAGAAAATGGTTAATGGTAACTATGGAGAGAGTCAGATTGATGCCCAACGCTTATGATATGCAATTTGAAATTGCACTCTCTGCTGAGACATCATAAACAAACAGGAGTCGTATCAAACTTACAGCAATTGGAGATTGAACAGCCCGCTAAACGTGTCGGCAGGAATCGACTCTACAGGAAAATTGTTCAACCAACTGTCAAGTCAAGTAAAGAATAAACGGAGTTGAAATACACAGGGTGTCCTCTCACAAAGAGGTATCACACAAAGAAAGGATCAATATGACCAAACTATGAACTTAAGGACCATCACTATGGTTTTGACATGCAGTAAAATCAATTTAGATTTGTGTTAAAAGTACTAAATATTGAAGTATAATTTCTATTGAAATTAATGTTTATCACTATTCAGTTAAACTGTCAGTACGGTGTGGACTTCAAATTCCTCTTCTTTTCATTTAAACATCGGACAGATTTAGATTTATTTTTTATCTCTTTCTCCCATCGAGGAATATTAAAATGTGTTGTCCATGAAGACAGTCATTAAAGTTAATTCGTGAAAAATCAATACAATATTAGAAATTACAACAAGTATGCCTTTTTTTCAAAGTCAATAATAACTGTTTGAGCAAAGTTTACGTGGAAAGAATTGAATTATTCAATGTCGATTTAACTCAAAATATTATATCAATAACAGTTTTATTTTCTGTTAAATCAAATTACAAAGAACCCGATTAACTCCTTCTTCTGGAATTAATCAGCTATTTTAAGGGCACATGATACGCTCACTCGAAAGAAAATGGTTAACGGTATTTTTGCAGAGAGTCAGATTGATGCCCAAAGCTTATGATATGCAAATTGAAATTGCACTCTCTGCTGTGACATCATAAACAAACAGGAGTCGTATCAAACTTACAGCTCGTGGAGATTGATCAGCCCGCTAAACGTGTCGGCAGGAATCGACTCTACAGGAAGATTTTCCAACACACTGTCAAGTCAAGTAAAGAATAAACGGAGTTGAAATACACAGGGTGCCTCTCATAAAGAGGTATCACACAAAGAAAGGATCAATTTGACCAAACTATGAAATTAAGGACCATTACTATGGTTTTGACATAAACTGAATGCAGTTACTTTTCCAAAAGTATTTTGGATGCATTCCTCTGGTCATGCATTCCTCTGGTCCTTATTTTATAAAGCTATCAAATAATGGTCGTTGAGTTCATATAACTTGCTCATATTTTACCTTTGTTTGTGGTTTACCTTTTGGGGAATTAACCAATATCTGCAATTTTATGCAAACGATACGCCACAAAGTACCCTACAGATATTGGCCACGATCCAAATATCAAAAAAAAGGAATTGCTGAGATATAAAAATTTAGTGCGAGATTGATAGTTCGTTTTAGTTTGATCCCCATTCAAATAGCTTACAATGCTTTTTGAGCTTTAATATCTTTTGTGACATCAACAAGTGTCCAACTTTAAGGTTTCGAGATTGGAGAATCCATCAAGTGCACCAGCGGGAATCGACGCGAGCGGAAAATTTATCATTTCACTGTCGAATCATATGAAAATATATAACAAAGCTGGAATACTCTTCAAAATCTGTAAATTTAGATTGTGTTCAAAGTACTATTAAAGTGTACTTTCTATTCAAATTAATGATTGCCACTTTTCAGTTGAACTGTCAGCTCGGTATATGTACCCCCAATTCCACTTCATTTTTATTGGAACATTGGACGGATTTAGATTTATTTTTTATTTCTCCCATCGAGAAATATTAAAATGTGTGGTCCATGAAGACATTCATTCAAGTTAATTCCTGAAAAATTAGCAGATGAATTAATAATATAAATTAATTCCAAACAATACATAAATAAAAGTTTTATTTTATGCAAACAAAGTAAAGGGAACCTGATTAAATTCTTATTAAAGTCTTCTGTAATTAAACAGCTATTTTAATGGACACATGTTACTCTCACTTGACAGTGGCGTATTCAGAGGGGGGGGGGTAATTAACAGGTAATTAACCAATATCTGCAATTTTATGCAAACGATACGCCACAAAGTACCCTACAGATATTGGCCACGATCCAAATATCAAAAAAAGGAATTGCTGAGATATAAAAATTTAGTGCGAGATTGATAGTTCGTTTTAGTTTGATCCCCATTCAAATAGCTTACAATGCTTTTTGAGCTTTAATATCTTTTGTGACATCAACAAGTGTCCAACTTTAAGGTTTCGAGATTGGAGAATCCATCAAGTGCACCAGCGGGAATCGACGCGAGCGGAAAATTTATCATTTCACTGTCGAATCATATGAAAAATATATAACAAAGCTGGAATACTCTTCAAAATCTGTAAATTTAGATTGTGTTCAAAGTACTATTAAAGTGTACTTTCTATTCAAATTAATGATTGCCACTTTTCAGTTGAACTGTCAGCTCGGTATATGTACCCCAAATTCCACTTCATTTTTATTGGAACATTGGACGGATTTAGATTTATTTTTTATTTCTCCCATCGAGAAATATTAAAATGTGTGGTCCATGAAGACATTCATTCAAGTTAATTCCTGAAAAATTAGCAGATGAATTAATAATATAAATTAATTCCAAACAATACATAAATAAAAGTTTTATTTTATGCAAACAAAGTAAAGGGAACCTGATTAAATTCTTATTAAAGTCTTCTGTAATTAAACAGCTATTTTAATGGACACATGTTACTCTCACTTGACAGTGGCGTATTCAGAGGGGGGGGGGGGGGGTAAAAGGGGAAACTTCCCCCACCCCGGCGGATTTTGTTGAAGTATCTGTTTTTCAGTAAGTATTTCCATAGATGGTTAGAGAGTTCTGACATCAACTTTAAAAATCCCAGCTCAAAAATCATTACGATGCGCCATGAAAATCGACAGAGCTTTTCCAGTATGCACAATAATGGTCAGTTTTGACGAGCGCCCCCATTTGGAAAAAAAAGGTAATAGTCTCACCCCCCCCCCCCGCTTTTTTATTTTACGGAGGACAAGTGTCCGGAGAAGAAATTTTTTTCTACATTTCGGCGCGGATGTGCGGTTGCCCCCCCCCCCCCCCCCCCCGCCTGATATCAAAATCTGGATACGCTACTGTCACTGGAAAGAAAATGGTTAATGTTAACTATGGAGAGAGTCAGATTGATGCCCAACGCTTATGATATGCAAATTAAAATTGCATTTTCTGCTGTGACATCATAAACAAACAGGAGTCGTATCAAACTTACAGCCTGTGGAGATTGATCAGCCCGCTAAACGTGTCGTTCGTAATCGACGCTAGAGAAAGATTGTGCATCCAACTGTCAAGTCAAGTAAAGAATAAACGGACATAAAATACACAGGGTGTCCTCTCAAAAAAGGGTATCACACAAAGAAAGGGATGATAACCGAAGTATGAACTTAATAACCATTAAAGCAGTAAGCTTTCCAATGATATCTTGGATGCATTCCTCTGGTCCTCGCTTAGTTCATATTATACCTTTGTAGTTTTCTTTTTGGGGGACATCATATACAGCAAAATATTTCTAATATACTATTCCAAAGACATCACATCACAGCATATTATATTATTTCGTTAGAGCACACATTGTGATGGAAGTAGTTATTATCATCTGTTACATCTATGTTGTTATTTTTAAAAAACAAATCAACATTGTGACTTCCCTATGGAAGCCTTATCAGATTGGTCGGAAGGAAAAAAGACAGAGGATTGATATCACTTAAATATCACAAAGGTCCATTACATAACCTGACTGTATATATTTACTAGGTTGAACAACTGAGTTTGTATATATAAACCAAATTTCAAACAAATGACCACAAAAGACCTTTTTGTAAATTATTAAGGTGGTTAACGTTAGCTTTTGTGGGAGTGAGTTTGGTTCCTATTTAGATTAAGAAACACATAAAGCTTGCATTGTACACTTTAATTAACAACGACTAAAACACGAACCACATCAAACTTACAGGGTTTGGAGATTGGCGAGTCCACCAAAGGTACGGGGGCAAATCGACACGAGCGGCAGATTGATCAGATAACTGTCGAATCAATTATATTACCATTGGGAAAAGCGATCTTATTATCACTTCACAAAATTTAAAATCCATACATGTTCTCCTTAAAAAACAGGATTTTTTCCCTGTAACAACTTTTCAGTTTGTATGTTATGTTAAACTAAAAAAGTCCGATTTTGGATGTCTCCAACTCTCTGAAAAAAGGTTTTCATTTTGCGGATAAATCGACACGAGCGGAAATATTAAAATGTGTGGTCCATGAAGACATTCATTCAAGTTAATTCCTGAAAAATTAGCAGATGAATTAATAATATAAATTACAAGAAGGCCTTTTTTCAAAGTCAATAATAAATGTGTGAGCAAATATTACGTGGGAAAAATTCAAGTACCCAATTTCGATTAATTCAAAAAAATTCATAAATAACAGTTTTATTTTGTTTAATCAAAGTAAAAAGGAACCTGATTAACTCCTTTTTATTAAAGTCTTCTGCAATTAAACAGCTATTTTATGGACACATGTTACTCTCACTCGACAGTGGCGTATCCGGGGGTGGGCAGAAGGGGCAACTCCCCCACCCCCCCCCCCCCCCCGGCGGATTTGTTTCAAATATTTGTTTTTCAGTAAGTGTTTCCATAAAAGGTTAGAGAGTTCTGACATCAACCTAACAAAACCCAGGTCAAAAATCATTACGATGCTTTTCCAGTATGCATAATAATGGTCAGTTTTGACGAGCGCCCCCATTTAGAAGATAGGTAATAGTCTCCCTCCCCCCCCCCCCCCCCCCCACCTCCCTGCTTTTTTATTTTACGGAGGCCAGGTGTCCGGAGAATTTTTTCTTTTTTTTCTACATTTCGGCGCGGATGTGCGGTTGCCCCCCCCCCCCCCCCTGCCTGATAGCAAAAGCTGGATACGCTATTTTCACTAGCAAGAAAATGGTTGATGGTAACTATGGAGAGAGTCAGATTGATGCCCAACGCTTATGATATGCAAATTGAAATTGCCTTTTCTGCTGTGACATCATAAACAAACAGGAGTCGTATCAAACTTTAATACAGCCATTGAAGATTGAACAGCCCGCTAAACGTGTCGTCAGGAATCGACTCTACGGGAAGATTTTCCAACCGACTGTCAAGTCAAGTAAAGAATAAACGGAGTTGAAATACACAGGGTGCCTCTCACAAAGAGGTATCACACAAAGAAAGGATCAATATGACCAAACTATGAATTAAATGACCATATTATTGTTTTGACATAAACTAAATGCAGTAAATTTTCAAAAAGTATTTTGGATGCATTCCTCTGGTCATGCATTACTCTGGTCATTATTTTATAAAGCCATCTAATAATTGGTCGTTTTATATAACTTGCTCAAATTATACCTTTGTTTGTGGTTTACCTTTTGGGGACGCCCTGTACAGCAAGATATTATTGATATTATATGGTAAAATATTGATATTATCGTTGGGATACGCGCTCCTATACTTCACAAAATGTAATATCCATATATATGTACTCCTCAAAACAGGATTTTTCCCAATAATAAATTTTTAGTTTGTATATTATGTTTTAACCAAATATTTCAATTTTTGGGTGTCTCCAACTCTCTGAAAAGGGGTTTTCATTTTCCGCATAATGAACCCGCCATTCGAGAGCCGAAATATTGTCCGGCAGCATCATAATTCAAATTTTATGAAGCAATAATTCAATAACTAAACGTCGCTGGATTTGGTTGTTAAATGTGTCTTTCAAAGTGAATAACCTTTATATGCTAGGGAAAAAAGGAATTTAATAACATGAAATCATTTGTTTTCTCGATTTGAAACTAGAAACCAGCACCGCAAACACATCTATGATTATAGTAGTCCAATCTATGTCATGAGGTGGTGCAAGTCACTTTAACGTGATTCATTATTGATTGGGGTTGACTTTTATTTTTATATTTTCTGACTCTTACCTCAAATAAAATAAAGTTTTAATTGCCAGGATATTATATCCCAGCATACTCGGTGCTTTGCGAAAATTTGAAAGATTTGTAAATTAATGCTCACTGATAATAAAAACGGCCAAGAAATCCAATTTCCAGTACTACCCACTGGGGCCTTTATTTAATTGTTTAAGCATGTGACCCATGGTTGAACTGAATACGTCTTTCCAAAACTCATTAAGACCCACGGTTCTTGTAATTAACTAAGTAATTAACCAACAACTGCAATTATATACAAACTATACCTTTGTTTGTGGTTTACCTTTTGGGGACGCCCTGTACAGCAAAATATTTCTAATTTACATTCCAAAGACATTACATTGCAAACATATATTATTTCGTTTGAAAATCAATGTTGTGACTTCCCCGTTGAAGACATATCAGACTGCTCAGAAAAAAACTCAAAGAATTGATAATACTTAAATATCACAATGTCCATTACATAACGTGACTGTATATTATTTGTAAGGTTTTACAACTGTTACAAATGACCGAAAAAGCCCCTTTTTAAGATTATTAAATGGTAAACGGTAGCTTTTAGAGTGAGATGGGTTCCTATATAGATAGTTTAAGATCCAAATAGAGCTTGCAGTATACCTACTCTTCAATTAACGAAAACAAAGATACGAACCACATCAAACTTACAGGTCTTGGAGATTGGCGAGTTCACCAAACGTACCGGGGGAATGGACACAAGCGGGAGATTGATCAGATAACTGTCGAATCAAATTGAGAACAACACAAATATTCTGCAAAATGTTTATACTGTATTATCGTGGGGATACGCGCCCCTATACTTCACAAAATGTAATATCCATATTTGTACTCCTCAAAACAGGATTTTTCCCTATAACAAATTTTCAGTTTGTATATTATGTTTAAACCAAAAAATTCAATTTTTGGGTGTCATTAATTGTCTCAAAAAGGATTTTCATTTTCCGCATAATGAACCTGCCATTCGAGAGCCGAAATATTTTCCGGCAGCATCATAATTCTAATTTTATGAAGCAATAATTCAATAACTAAACGTCGCTGGATTTGGTTGTGAGATGTGTCTTTCAAAGTGAATAACTTGCTAGGAAAAAACAGAAATTAAATAACAAATGAAATAATATTTTTTTCCGATTTTAAACTCGAAACCAGCCTCAGGAACACTTTAATTATATTTATCTAGACTTTGTCATGAGCTGTTGCACGTCAAATTAACGTGATCCATTATAGATTGCCGTTGACTTTTATTTTTATATTGTCTGACTCTTACACCAAATAAAATAAAATATATATCCCGACTCGGTGCTTTGCGAAAATTTAAAGGATTTGTAAAATAATGCTAATTAACTGATAATAAAACGGCCATAAAATCCAATTTTTCAGTTCCACCCACTGGGGCTTTTATTTAATTGTTTTAGCCTGTGACCCATGGTTGAAGACGTCTTTTCAAAACTCATAATAAAAACATAATAAAACGGCCATGAAATCCAATAATTACCAGTTATACCAACCACGGGGCATTGATTTATTTATTTGTTTTAGAATGTGACCCATGACTGACGACGTCTTTTCAAAACTCATTAAGACCCGTGGTTCTTGTGCAGGTAATTAACCCAACTGCAAATATATGCAAACTATATGTCACAAAAAAGGAGCCTAAAGACATTGGCCACGATCCAAATAACAAAAAAAGGAATTGCCGAAACAGTTAATTCGATTCCCATTCCAATAGCTTGCAACTGTCATTTGAAAGATTTGTAAAATAATGCTAACTGATAATGAAGCGGCTATCAAATCCAATTTCCAGTTCTACCCTCTGGGGCCTTCATTTAATTGTTTTAGCATGTGATTGTGACCCATGGTTGAAGACGTCTTTTCAAAACCCATTAAGACCTGTGGTTCTTGTACAGGTAATTAACCAATATCTGCAATTATATGCAAACGATACGCAAGAAAGTACCCTACAGATATTGGCCACGATCCAAATATAAAAAAAAATGGAATTGCTGAGAAATAAAAATTTAGTGCGAGATTGATAGTTCGTTTTAGTTCGATTCCCATTCAAATAGCTTACAATGCTTTTTGAGCTTTAGTATCTTTTGTGACATCAACAAGTGTCAAACTTAGAGGGTTTTGAGATTGGAGAATCAATCAAGTGCACCAGCGGGAATATATTTACTAGGTTGAACAACTGAGTTTGTATATATAAACCAAATTTCAAACAAATGACCACAAAAGACCTTTTTGTAAATTATTAAGGTGGTTAACGTTAGCTTTTGTGGGAGTGAGTTTGGTTCCTATTTAGCTTAAGAAACACATAAAGCTTGCATTGTACACTTTAATTAACAACGACTAAAACACGAACCACATTCATTCAAGTTAATTCGTGAAAATAGCAGATGAATTAATATTATAATTTGCAATTATCCTTTTTTCAAAGTCAATAATAAATGTGTGCGCAAATATTAAGTGGGAAGAATTCAAGTACCCAATTTCGATTAATTCCAAACAATTCATAAATAAACAGTTTTATTTTGTTCAATCAAAGTAAAAGAACCCGATTAACTCCTTTTTATTAAAGTCTTCTGGAATGAAACAGCTATTTTACGCACACATGTTACTCTCACTCGACAGTGGTGTATCCAGGAGGGGGGGGGCAGAAGGGGCAACTCCCCCCTCCCCCCCCCCCCCCGGCGGATTTTTTTTGAAATATTTGTTTTTCAGTAAGTGTTTCCATGAATGGTTAGAGATTTCTGACATCAACCTAAAAAAAAAACCAGCTCAAAATCATTACGATGCGCCATGAAAATTGACATAGCTTTTCCAGTATGCACAATAACGGTCAGTTTTGACGAGTGCCCCCATTTGGAAGATAGATAATAGTCTTCCCCCCCCCCCCGTTTTTTTATTTTACGGAGGCCAAGTGTCCGGAGAAGAAAATTTTTTTTCTACATTTCGGCGAGGATGTGCGGTTGCCCCCCCCCCCCCCCCCCCCGCCTGATATCAAAAGCTGGATACGCTATTGTCACTGGAAAGAAAATGGTTAATGGTAACTATGGAGAGAGTCAGATTGATGCCCAAAGCTTATGATATGCAAATTGAAATTGCACTCTCTGCTGTGACATCATAAACAAACAGGAGTCGTATCAAACGTACAGATATTGAAGATTGAACAGCCCGCTAAACGTGTCGACAGGAATCGACTCAACAGGAAGATTTTCCAACACACTGTCAAGTCAAGTAAAGAATAAACGGAGTTGAAATACACAGGGTGTCCTCTCACAAAGAGGTATCACACAAAGAAAGGATCAATAAGACCAAACTATGAACTTAAGGACCATCACTATGGTTTTGACATGCATTAAATTTGCAAAAAATATTTTGGATGCATTCCTCTGGTCATGCATTCCTCTGGTCATTATTTTATAAAGCTATCAAATAATGGTCGTTGAGTTCATATAACTTGTTCATATTATACCTTTGTTTGTGGTTTACCTTTTGGGGACGCCCTGTACAGCAAAATATTTCTAATTTACATTCCAAAGACACCACATTGCTAACATATATATCATTTCGTTTGAAAACACATTGTGGTGGAAGTAGTTATTATGATCTGTTACACAATTATTTGTTTTAAAGAAATCAATGTTGTGACTTCCTCGTTGAAGTCATATCAGATTGCTCAGAAAAAAAACTCAAAGAATTACTTATACTGTCGAATCCAATTGAGAACATCACAATTGAAATATTCTGCAAAATATTTATATTATCGAGGGGATACGCGCTCCTATACTTCACAAAACGTAATATCCATATATGTACTCCTCAAAACAGGATTTTTCCCTATAACAAATTTTTAGTTTGTATATTATGTTTAAACCAAAAAATTCAATTTTTGGGTGTCTCCAACTCTCTGAAAAAGGGTTTCATTTCCGCAAAATGAACCTGCCAATCGAGAGCCGAAATATTGTCCGGCAGCATCATAATTCTAATTTTATGAAGCAATAATTCAATAACTAAACGTCGCTGGATTTGGTTGTGAGATGTGTCTTTCAAATTGAATAACTTGCTAGGAAAAAAGAAATTAAATAACAAATGAGATAATATTTTTTTCCGATTTTAAACTCGAAACCAGCCTCAGGAACACTTTAATCATATTTATCTAGACTTTGTCATGAGGTGGTGCACGTCAATTTAACGTGATCCATTATAGATTGCCGTTGACTTTTATTTTTATATTGTCTGACTCTTACACCAAATAAAATAAAGTATATCCCGACTCGGTGCTTTGCGAAAATTTAAAGGATTTGTAAAATAATGCTAATTAACTGATAATAAAACGGCCATAAAATCCAATGTTTCAGTTCCATCCACTGGGGCTTTTATTTCATTGTTTTAGCCTGTGACCCATGGTTGAAGACGTCTTTTCAAAACTCATAATAAAAACATAATAAAACGGCCATGAAATCTAATAATTACCAGTTATACCAACCACGGGGCATTGATTTATTTATTTGTTTTAGCATGTGACCCATGACTCAAAACGTCTTTTCAAAACTCATTAACACATGCGGTTTCTGTGCAGGTACTTAACCAACAACTGCAATTATATGCAAACTATACGCCCAAAAAAAGGGAGCCTAAAGACATTGCCGACGATCCAAATAACAAAAGGGAATTGCCGAAACAGTTTTTATTGTGAGATTGATACTTTTTAGTTCGATTCCCATTCAAATAGCTTGCAATCCTTATTGAGCTTTTAGTTTCTTTTGTGACACCAAGAACGGTGTCAAACTTAGAGGGTTTCGAGATTGGAGGATGCATCAAGTGCACCAGCGGGAAAAAACACGAGCGGAAGATTCACCATTCCAATGGTCGAATCAAATGGAGAATATAACAAAGCTGGAATACACTGCAAAATCTGTAAATTTAGATTTGTGTTAAAAGGACTGCTAAAATGTAATTTCTATTCCAATTAATGTTTATCACTATTCATACAGTATGGACCTCAAATTTCTCTTCATTTTCATTAAACATTGGAAAGATTTAGACTTATTTATTTATTTCTTCCATCGAGGAATATTAAAATGTGTGGTTCATGGAGAAAGTCATTAAGGTTAATTCTTGAAAAAGAAAAAGATGCAAACCACATCAAACCTACAGTTCTTTGAGATTGGAAAGTCCACCAAAGGTACCGGGGTAAATCGACACTAGCGGAAGATTGTTCATTTCACTGTCGAATCAAATTGAGAACAACACAGTTGAAATATTCTGCCAAATAGTTACATTGGGAAGGTCTCTCTTGACATTAATTGGTAAAATATCAAATGTGCATACCCAGTGCTTTAAAAAAAAAATTATTGGAAAAAAGACAGAAGGAAAAAAGACAGAGAATTGATATCACTTAAATCACACAAAGGTTCATAACATAACCTGACTGTATATATTTACTAGGTTGAACAACTGAGTTTGTATATATAAACCAAATTTAAAACAAATGACCACAAAAGACCTTTTTGTAAATTATTAAGGTGGTTAACGTTAGCTTTTGTGGGAGTGAGTTTGGTTCCTATTTAGATAGCTTAAGAAACACATAAAGCTTGCATTGTACACTTTAATTAACAACGACTAAAACACGAACCACATCAAACTTACAGGGTTTGGAGATTGGCGAGTCCACCAAAGGTACGGGGGCAAATCGACACGAGCGGCAGATTGATCAGATAACTGTCGAATCAATTATATTACCATGGGGATAAGCGATCTTATTATTACTTCACACAATTTAAAATCCATACATGTTCTCCTTAAAAAACAGGATTTTTTTCCCTGTAACAACTTTTCAGTTTGTATGTTATGTTAAACTAAAAAAGTCCGATTTTGGATGTCTCCAACTCTCTGAAAAAAGATTTTCATTTTGCGGATAAATCGACATGAGCGGAAAATTTATCATTTCACTGTCGAATCAAATGAAAAATATATAACAAAGCTGGAATACTCTTCAAAATCTGTAAATTTAGATTGTGTTAAAAGTACTATTAAAGTGTACTTTCTATTCAAATTAATGATTGCCACTTTTCAGTTGAACTGTCAGCTCGGTATATGTACCTCAAATTCCACTTCATTTTTATTTAAACATCGGACAGATTTAGATATTTATTTTGTATTTCTCCCATCGAGAAATATTAAAATGTGTGGTCTATGAAGACATTCATTCAAGTTAATTCGTGAAAAATTAGCAGATGAATTAATAATGTAAATTACAAGTAGGCGTTTTTTCAAAGTCAATAATAAATGTGTTAGCAAATATTACGTGGGAAGAATTCAAGTACCCAATTTCGATTAATTCAAAAAAATACATCAATATCAGTTTTATTTTGTTCAATCAAAGTAAAAAGGAACCTGATTAACTCCTTTTTATTAAAGTCTTCTGCAATTAAACAGCTATTTTATGGACACATGTTACTCTCACTCGACAGTGGCGTATCCAGAGGGGGGGCAGAGGGGGCAATTTCCCCCCTCCCAGCTGATTTTTTTGAAGTATTTGTTTTTCAGTAAGTGTTTCCATTAATGGTTAGAGAGTTCTGACATCAACTTAAAAAAAAAAAACAGCTCAAAAATCATTACGATGCGCCATGAAAATCGACATAGCTTTTCCAGTATGCACAATAATGGTCAGTTTTGACGAGCGCCCCCATTTGGAAGAAAGGTAATAGTCTCCCCCCCCCCCCCACACTTTTTTATTTTACGGAGGCCAAGTGTCCGGAGAAGAAAAAAATTCTTCTACATTTCGGCGCGGATGTGCAGTTGCCCCCCCCCCCAACCCCGCCTGATATCAAAATCTGGATACGCTACTGTCACTCGAAAGAAAATGGTTAATGGTAACTATGGAGAGAGTCAGATTGATGCCAAACGCTTATGATATGCAAATTAAAAATGCATTTTC
The DNA here is from genome assembly GCF_015706575.1 of Patiria miniata. Taxonomy (NCBI): domain Eukaryota; kingdom Metazoa; phylum Echinodermata; class Asteroidea; order Valvatida; family Asterinidae; genus Patiria; species Patiria miniata. Next base: position 17,877,204 of record NW_024037076.1, on the reverse strand, counting down.
TGCTGTGACATCATAAACAAACAGGAGTCGTATCAAACTTACAGAGATTGAAGATTGAACAGCCCGCTAAATGTGTCGTTGGTAATCGACGCTAGAGGAAGACTCTCCATCCAACTGTCAAGTCAAGTAAAGAATAAACGGACATGAAATACACAGGGTGTCCTCTCAAAAAAAGGTATCACACAAAGAAAGGGATGATAACCGAAGTATGAACTTAATAACCATTAAAGCAGTAAGCTTTCCAATGATATCTTGGATGCATTCCTCTGGTCCTCGCTTAGTTCATATTATACCTTTGTAGTGTTCTTTTTGGGGGACATCATATACAGCAAAATATTTCTAATATACTATTCCAAAGACATCACATTGCAGCATATTATATTATTTAGTTTGAAGACACAATGTGATGGAAGTAGTTATTATCATCTGTTACATCTATGTTGTTAATTTTAAAAACAAATCAATATTGTGACTTCCCTATTGAAGTCTTATCAGATTGGAAATAAAGACAGAAGAAAAAAAGACAGAGAATTGATATCACTTAAATATCACAAAGGTCCATTACATAACCTGACTGTATATATTTACTAGGTTGAACAACTGAGTTTGTATATATAAACCAAATTTAAAACAAATGACCACAAAGACCTTTTTGTAAATTATTAAGGTGGTTAACGTTAGCTTTTGTGGGAGTGAGTTTGGTTCCTATTTAGATAACACATAAAGCTTAAATAAAATAAAATATATCCCGACATACTCGGTGCTTTGCGAAAATTTAAAGGATTTGTAAAATAATGCTAATTATTAACTGATAATAAAACGGCCATAAAATCCAATTTTTCAGTTCCACCCACTGGGGCCTTTATTTCATTGTTTTAGCCTGTGACCCATGGCTGAAGACGTCTTTTCAAAACTCATAATAAAAACATAATAAAACGGCCATGAAATCCAATAATTACCAGTTATACCAACCACGGGGCATTTATTTATTTATTTGTTTTAGCATGTCACCCATGACTCAAGACGTCTTTTCAAAACTCATTAAGACATGCGGTTTCTGTGCGGGTACTTAACCAACAACTTCAATTATATGCAAACTATATGCCAAAAAAGGGAGCCTAAAGACAGTGCCCACGATCCAAATAAAAAAGGGAATTGCCGAAACAGTTTTTAGTGTGAGATTGATACTTTTTAGTTCGATTCCCATTCTAATAGCTTCCAATGCTTATTGAGCTTTTAATTTCTTTTGTGACACCAAGAACGGTGTCAAACTTAGAGGGTTTCGAGATTGAAGAACCCATCAAGTGCACCAGCGGGAATCGACACGAGCGGAAGATTTACCATTCCAATGGTCGAATCAAATGGAGAATATAACAAAGCTGAAATACACTGCAAAATCTGTAAATTTAGATTTGTGTTAAAAGGACTGCTAAAATGTAATTTCTATTCCAATTAATGTTTATCACTATTCATACAGTATGGACCTCAAATTTCTCTTCATTTTCATTAAACATTGGAAAGATTTAGACTTATTTATTTATTTCTTCCATCGAGGAATATTAAAATGTGTGGTTCATGGAGAAAGTCATTAAGGTTAATTCTTGTAAAAGAAAAAGATGCAAACCACATCAAACTTACAGTTCTGTGAGATTGGAAAGTCCACCTAAGGTACCGGGGTAAATCGACACTAGCGGAAGATTGTTCATTTCACTTTCGAATCAAATTGAGAACAACACAGTTGAAATATTCTGCCAAATATTTATATTGGGAAGAACTCTCTTGACATTAATTGGCATAATATAAAATGTGCATACCCCTTGCTTTAAAAAAAAAATTATTTTCTCTCCAATTTGTATTGGTTTAAAAAATCGAATTACGGTGTCTGCAACTCTCTGATAGGGGTTTTCATTTTGCGCATCAATGAACCCGCCCTGCAAGAGCCGAAATATTGTTCGGCAGCTAATAATAATCCAAGTTATTTAAAGAAATAATTCAATAACTAAACGGCGCTGGATTTGGTTATTAGATGTCTCTTTCAAAGTGAATAACTTTTATATAGCAAAGGGGAAAAGCAGTAATTGTGAGGGGGAAAAAATTCGAGTTGAAACTCGAAAATAGCACGCAGAACGCATATTTTATCATATCATTTCGACTAATGCAATAACGTGGTGAAAATTACTGTTTACGTGATCCATTGTATAGATCGGGGCAGCTTTTACTTTTTCATTGCCTTTGTCCGAGCAATATAAAATTACTTCCTTTTGAATGAGAAAAAAACCGGTCGTGGTATAGTTTTTACAAAATACGCCGGTCCGCATTTCATTTCTTATAAAGACCAGTGTAGACTGGTTCCTGCTTATATCAGTATTGATAATGTAGTTAACCTGCATGGCTGGTTTTTCAGGGGGGGGGGGGGGGGGGGTAGCAACAAACACAAACGCCCATAATATGTACTAAATACTCACAGGGTTTCGAGACGAGAAAATCTTTTGAATACGCCTGGCTCCAAATGTGAGATTATGCCATCGTTTAGTATCCTGTAGACAATCATGGAACGATAAGATGCTGAAAATACTACTACTTGAATCAGATACTGTACCCTTAGACTTGTATTTGCAATAGCGCAATAGACCTAAGACATAATGACGTCGCGCTTTGTTTACACGCGGCTTTCCTATGGGAGCCAGGTGGGGACGAGAGCCAACAAGCTCCCATAGGAAAGCGCACATTATAACAAAGCGGGACTTCATTATGTTAGGCCAAAAAAAAAAATAAGTCGGTCTCTGGTCAGCGCGCGCGTCGATTTTAATCATGCGCGTTGATCTTTTTTTTTTCCAAAATGTTCCGCGGTAGCTCCAACAGCGCCCTCTATTTCCGCACCTCCTCAATTTTTTTTTACCAAAGAGCACCAAGGAATGGGAAATTGTACCAAGGCAAATGATCGAAAGCACCAAGGCTAATTATGGAGGACACCAATGTACATAAGGAAAGCAAAATAGTACCCACCTTGTCTGTACAATCCAAGCTTGAAGAAAAAAAAAAAAAAAAAAGCCGCGTGGCCGCTTTGGTCTGACCAGAGACCGAATATTTTTTGTTTGGCCTTATAGGTCTATTTCACTCATGCGTTCATTATACAACAACCTATATTCCAAAACAATACAATCTCATGTTGAATTGTCTCGACATAAGCTTTGGATAAAGTAATATTTAGTATTCAATCTTAAACGTTTAAGGCCTGGCATGCTTTATAGATGAGTTGCAATTCACATTTTATCTCAATCCGTCAAATTGTGCGCAATGTTTGTACTTCTATGGTCCTGGTTCAAGATGTACTATTGTCTTCCTTTATTGTGTAGTACTTTATACTAATGTCCTGAAGTGGAAATCAGTGTTTCAAATGCAACTACATTGTTCCTGAAGGGAAAAACCTAATTTGATTTACATCACCTCGACGCAAAATTCCATCTTATGTACATTGTTCTTATTGTTATTATTAACTACAAAATCAAAGAAATAAAGTTCAAATCTTTAGTGAAATTTTTTTCTTTCATCAAACAAGCTAGGTAAGTTTCTTACAGACAGATCGTTGTGTTGTCGATGCTTTGGATGGTTTCAATACTCCAACTGCCAGAACATCGATTGCAACGCATGTTCCACCAAGTATGATCAATTATCTGGCAGCGCTCTGTTACGACACACAAACAATCACCACAATGTAATCATTGAAGAATCACAGGGTGACGATTGGTTCCATCTCGTAGCACAAAATGAAACTTGTGCACTGTATCATACTGTGGGGAAATGGATTATGAATATACATGTAGTACCTTTAAACTAAGATCTAAACTGCTGCTTTAAGGCGAATTGTTTACAGCGCGCACATCACCTCGGGTGCGGTAGTCGCCTTCCGCCAAACAAGAACTAGTTCTGGATCGTCCTATGTTTGTAACCCTTATTTGATGTATAATTCATCTTTTGGTGATAACCCTATGTGAATTGAGTTAAGACAACAATTTTGTAATAAGACTTAGTTGAAATCAAGGGATAATGCAGATTTACTGGCATGGAAACGGCCCATAGATACATAAGTTGTTAAGTAATACGGCCTCTTTCGGCGTCCCTAGAATGGCGTGAGGAAAAGGGCTTACGGTGAGAGACAATTTCATTGAATTTCTGTTTGTATTTAATGGTTTGCCAACACTCCTTGTGTTTGAAGGATAGCAGCATATTGAACTGATATCATAGGTGTGGTTTTGGAAGGGTGAAGTCCAGGGGTTAGTTCAGAAAACAGCTGTAATTCTGCGCTCCTGTCAGCCGTCCATGCGATCTATTTGTAGCTATCATCAGTGCGTAGCGTGTACATGTACATTTCTATACATGGGCTCGCGTTGTTTGCGCGCGCCAGTACGTTCAATGTACATGAACTTGTAAACAAGGCTTGTCGTTTTCACCTAGTCTGTGTGGCCAGTGCGTACGGCCCTATAAATGTTTTACTGTTTTTACGCATCAAACATTGTGTTTTGGGGCATTCGCGCAGCATTTGCATGTAGTTTACTGATTGTTTTATCAATTGAACTGCAAGATTATTCAAGCACTTATTTCATGTATTTGTTTAATTGTAATTTCTGTGTGATTGGATTGTTTCCTTAGACCGCTAGCTCAGAGACATTCCTCCATGATCACATACATGTAGTACAGCCAGGGTCCTGTTTTACTGAAGGCTCAAGCCTAGTGTTGGGTGAGCATCTCATGCTTATCTTAATTAAATAATTGAACAGAGACTTTGGACATTTATTCCGACAAGGTTTATAATTTATTCTTTATTATTTTACAATTGTGTGTGAAACAAAGACTTATAATTAATATGCGTGTAATGAAACAATAAAGTTTATGAATGTCATTTCAGGGGTTTTGTTTTCGTATAGTCAACACAATAAAAACCGAGACAGCAAGTTACAACCAAGAGTTGGTGTGTTATATTTTTGGACAAGGCCTACTGCTCCCTGACCCGGGATTCACATCCCACACCGTTGGTTCAGCGCAAGCTGACAACACCAAGTTGTCCCCCATCGTGGGATTTACTACAAAAGTGGCGTCGTAGACAGGATTGGAGCAGCTTAGTGCCTGTGACGACTATAACAAGCACCCCTAACACTCCAGCAAAGTGGAATATTAATTTCTGTTTACTCATTGAGCCTTCTTTAAATATTGTCTCAGAAATGCATTATTTTGTGTACTAGTATTTTTGGATGTACAAGACGCTGTGTGCCATAGAATTTATTGAATTGTTGCCCCGAATTTGGTTCTTGTAGGCCTATTACGGGAAACGTGTACGGTTGCTACCAGCAGTCTGTTTAGTAGTATAGGGGAGGTGATGAGCACCCCGCGCATAGTCATTGTTTTGATTAAGTCTCTGGATATTGTAGTCAAATTGTAGTGGGTACTCACAGTAACTATTAATTAACTCATCCCGACAGTTAATCATGGAGGTTCCCGAGTGCCTAGCTGAGGCTATAACAAAGTCGAATGCAGCATTGGCGGAGACTCTAGCTACAGCGTTTCAGAATTTGAAACTAACGCGTGCACCCAAGGCCAAGTTGTCGAAGTTTTGTGGTCCGCCCAAAAAGCCTGGGGATGTAACATTTAAAGAGTGGTTGGAAGAACTTGACTTGTATGGGAGGCAGCTGGGATTGGGTGAACATGAACAAGTGGGGGCAGCCATTGATCACCTGGGTGGTGATGCTAAGGATGAAGTGCTTTGTAGCCCTCCTGGGGAGAGAGATACCTTACCAAAATTAATTGGCCTACTTAGTCGGATGTTGGGTCCCCCAGTGTCCCTTGCAACTTTGACTAGCACCTTGTATGCGCGTACACAGAATGAAGGGGAATCCCTTGCAGAGTATAGCCGTTGCCTTATGCGAATTCATGACCAAATGGAGCAAAGTAGTGGGGAGCGTGAACGCGAGGCGCTGCGCCTTCTGCGTGATGGCGTGCTAAAAGAGCAATTTGTTAAGGGGGTTGCAGAGTTGGCAGTCAGGCGCGAGTTGAGGCGAATACAGGTTGAAAGGCCCGAGTTGGATTTTTTTAAGTTTAGGGAACACGCTCTCTCGTTGTTTCCTGAGGGCGACGGGGCTACTTCCCGTCGTAGTAAGGTCCGACTTCTCCAGGGGACTGATGACAACAGGTCAGTTGAGGTGGGAGCAACTTCCACTCAATCCGGTGACGTCATCAGTGCAATTACAAAGAGCAATGGGCACATTCTGGAGAAGTTAGAGGTCCTCGCCACCAAACAAGCTGCTACTGCTGACCAGATCCAGAACCTCACAAGTGTTCTTTCACAGAAGTTAGACGCTGCCATAGCATCGACAAACCGGCCTTATGGTACATGCAATTACTGCAGAAGACCAGGTCACTTCGCCAAGGATTGCAGGCGCAGGCTGCAAGCTCAAGCACCCCAGGACAAATCAAGACCAGCACCAGCGGTGGCGGAAAACGGGGCGCCTCCGTCATAATGGGCATCTCGACGGAGGGGGCAAACACTGTGCCCAAGGAGAATACCATTGTTTTGGCTACACAGAAGGGGGGAGACAGGCAGAGACAGGGTACTAGACAATCTCCAAGTAGAGATGAGTTGTTCCGGAAGTTGATTTCTCGTAGTCCCACAGCTGTCATTAAGATATGTGGAGTAGATGCAAAGTGTATATTAGATACCGGAGCAGAAACGTCCCTGATGTCTTCCACCTTCTATCACAAATACTTGGCCAACAGGACGAGTGGTTTGAAGTCAGTAGGCACCTTCCTAACAGTTTATGGAGTAAACGATGCGGAGGTACCAATTGAGGGGTACTTAGAAATCCCCATTGAGTTCCTTGGGTCCAGTGTGAAAGCGGCGTTCCTTGTGAGGACCGACACAACCGCAGGAGCAGATTTATTAGAGCGAAGGAAACAATTTCCAATTATTCTGGGATGCAACATTCTGCGGGTTATCTCATCGATGGGTATTTCGATGTCAGGGCCAGACAGTGACGACTGGAGACTTGCTTTGCAGTGGTTTATGGCAGATGCAACAGAGAATCAAACGGAGAAACCAGAGAGCTTTGCTGCCGGGAGGGTAAAAACCATCCAGACTGAGGCTCTTCTTCCTGGAATGGGAAAGATTGTCCCATGTGTCTTAGATGAGCTGGGTTCTGATCAGAATCAGTGTTTTCTTGTAGAGGCAACCCCGTTTTGTCTCAGGGTAACTGACAACTCACAGCAGCTGAGTTTTCAATCGGTACGTGATAGTGTGCCATGTTGTGTTGAAGTAATTGCAGGCATACATTCCTCGAATGACACGCGCTTAGATGTTGCAGTTTGCAACAACGGCGCAGAGTCTGTTGAAATCCCGAGTGGATTCAATATTGCAGTGGCAACATCAGTTGAATTAAAGGAGGAGGTACACTTGGAGTCTGGTGTGGAAGGAGTACGGGCATCCGTACAGAGCATGATTGTTGAGAAAGGGGGTAATACGGCCCTAGCCTCTCACATCCATGCTGATTCTGCGGTCACTGGTGTTAAGGACCAAGATGATGAAAATCAGGTGGGTCCGTCGTGTGAGTCGCAGGAAGTGTTCCATTTTCCAGATGGTACTGAGTACCTATTACCTCCCGGTATAAGCTTAGAGGGACTTACTCGTCCACAAGCTACAGCTATAGCAGAGATGATGTTGAAACATGATACCGCCTTTGCCAGAGGTCCGTATGATCTGGGTGAATGCAAACTCATCCCTCATGAAGTGCGTGTAACAGATGAAAAACCGGTGAATTTACCATACCGACGTGTACCACCACACCTTGTCCCTGAGGTGCGAAACCTCCTACAAGATCTGCTTGACCGGGGAATAATTCGGCGATCAGCTAGTCCATATGCCAGTCCGGTGGTCCTTGTTCGGAAGAAGGACGGGTCCATTCGCCTCTGTATCGACTACAGAAAGCTAAATGCGATCACAGTGAAGGACTCGTTTCCGCTACCTCGGATTGATGAAACCTTAGAGGCACTTGGGGGATCAAAGTATTTTTCGTCATTGGACCTCGCTCATGGCTACTTCCAAATAGCCATGGCTCCTGATTCGGTGGACAAAACAGCCTTCCGAGTCCCTTGGGGACTGTTTGCTTTCAACAGAATGCCACAGGGGATGTGTAACAGCCCAAGTACGTTTCAGCGGACTATGGAGCACATATTCGGGGATATGAATATGTCCAAGCTTGTCCTGTATCTTGACGACATACTAGTATTTTCAAGAACCTTTGAGGAACATGTAGAGAGGCTAGGTACTGTCCTTGATCGGTTGATCAAGCAGGGGTTGAAGTTGAAAGGAAGCAAATGTCAACTCTTCAAGAGTGAGGTAAAACACCTTGGGCACATTGTGAACAGTGCCGGTGTTTCCGTTGACCCAGGGAAGGTGGACCGGGTGACAAACTGGCCAATTCCTAAGAACACTGAGGAATTAAGGTCATTCTTGGGGCTCGCCTCATACTATCGGAGGTTCGTTCCTGGCTTTGCGACAAAAGCTGCCCCGTTGCACTTGTTGACGGGTAAGAACGAGAAAAAAACAGGGAAGCAAGCTTCATCCATAGAGTGGTCTTCAGAGGCTGACAATGCCTTTCGTGAACTTAAGCTTGCGCTATGCGAGGCCCCAGTGTTGGCATACCCATGTTTTGATAAGGAATTTATGTTGGAGGTGGACGCCTCTCTTAAGGGCCTCGGGGCTTGTCTGACACAGGTTGGTGAAGATGGTGTTGTTCATCCAGTTGCATACGCCAGCCGTGGCCTACGGGGTGCAGAACGCAACTATTCGGACCTTTCAAGTTTCAAGCTTGAATTGTTAGGCTTAAAATGGGCCGTGTCGGACAAATTCCGGGACTACCTGCTTGGCAGTCACTTTGTTGTCTTCACCGACAACAACCCCCTAGCACACCTTCAGAATGCAAAACTTGGAGCTACAGAACAACGGTGGGTGGCACAATTGGCAGCCTTTGACATGGAAATACGATATCGCCCAGGGAAGACCAATCGATGTGCCGACGCTCTCAGCCGTCACCCCTCCAACACCCAGACGTCAGATCTCGCCCAGGTTTTTCAGACTGTGACCCAGAGCACCACCTTACCTGTTCAGGTGCGAGAGACAGTTGGAGTTGCAGGGCCTACACCGACTTCAGAGGCTGGTGGTGAGATGGACCAGACTTCGTCTGTTTTGCCTTCATTCTCATTTGCTGAGCTTGCCGCAATGCAGAGAGAGGATCACCACCTTAGAGAGGTTTGGAAGAAGTGGGATGCACATTGGCAGCCCGGACAGGCTGGATCTGGAGACGTCCCAGGTCTTAATGGTTGGTTGAAGGAATGGCCTAAACTAGTGGAACACAATGGAGTCCTCTACAGAAAGGTGCTGGAGCCGGGTATCGGTCCGCTGTATCAGTTGTTGGTCCCAGAGAGGTTACGGAGGACAATGTTAGAAGCTGTGCATGATCACTGGGGACATCAGGGGGTGAACCGTGCTCTGTCTCTGTTGCGGAGGCGAGCTTTCTGGCCTGGGGTTAGTGGCAACCTGCGACAACACATCCATCAGTGTTTCAAATGTGCTGTTTCTAGGGCCCCTGTTCCCACAGTGAGACCACCCATGCGGCACTTGCTGGCCTTTAGACCCATGGAACGTCTGGCCATTGACTTCATGAAAATAGATCGGGGGCGTGGGGGCTACGAACAAGTGCTGGTCATGACGGACGCATTCACAAAGTATGCAATCGCAGTACCTTGCCGAGACCAGACGGCGCCGGTTGTAGCGAAGGCACTAAGGGATCACTGGTTTGCGCACTATGGTGTGCCCGTCCAAATTCACTCCGACCAAGGGAGAAATTTTGAGGGTCGTTTAGTCAAGGAGCTCTGCAGTCTGTACGGGATTAAGAAAACCCGTACCAGCCCCTATCATCCTCAGGGCAACGGGCAGACGGAAAGATTTAACCGGACGCTATGCTCCCTCATAAAATCTCTCGAGGTCAAAGATCGAAAACGGTGGCCAGAGCTGCTTTCACACATTTGCTACATGTATAATTCCACACCTCACAGCGTGACGGGGTTTGCTCCCTATACGTTGCTGTTTGGTCGTGAGCCGACTATCCCCCTGGATCACCTGATCAACAATACTAAACATGAATGCAGTGAGGATTATGTCCAGGAACAAGCTAGACTTGTTCAGAGAGCATACGACATCGCCAAAGATCGTATGATCAAAGCGGCAGATTCTAACAAGCGGCACTATGACCGCCGTCGCGAACCTGAACCCCTGAAAGTGGGAAGTAAAGTTCTTGTGAAAAAATGTGCGTTCACTGGGAGGCATAAGCTGAGTGACGTCTTTCACGAGGAACAACATGTTGTTGTTGACTGCAATCCCGAGGGTGATGTTTTTGCCGTTCGTCCGATTCTGGGAGGCCCAAAGAAATGGCTCAACAGAAAGCTACTTCTGTTGGACCCTCGTGATGAAGTTGATGAGGAAGGGCAGGGCTTAGATCAGGTGTTACCAGAGGTTGATTTTTCTTCAGATGATGATGGGACTAATGGTCCTGATTCTAGTGAGAGTGGGTCTGAGGACGAGACTTCATCAGACGAAGACCTGTTACTTATTCCATCCGATCTTTTTGTACCCCCTCCCCAGGGTGGTGGTAGACAGCGGCCAAGATCTGGTGCTCAGCCATCCAGTGGGGACTGTCCTAGTGATCTTAAGCGGGAACCCTTGACAGAGCCATCTGCCAGAGGATCTGGTGGAACACTTAGGAGATCAAAGCGCATTGCTCGGAAAAAGGACCAGCGGAACTGGCCTGACCCTATCACTTAGTGCAGAGGCTGCCTGACAGTTTGCAGGACGTGGTGTAACGCCTCCTCTAGTATCTGGTAGGTATTCATAGGGCTTGAGTAAGGTTCGTGTGTTTTGCACGCCGTTTACGACCTAATTGTTTTCTTGAAATGTTGTGGTTTATGTAGTTGTTGACTGCCAGCAATCGTGACAAACGGAAGCAGATTTTGCGGCTCTTCTTTTACCATAAATGCTTTAGGAGTTCTAATTGTTGAAAGAATGTTTGGACCATTGGGGTACCCAACTAGGAGTCTTTGAGATTTAATAAGGGCTGTAAAGACTTAGAAAATTAAGTCTGTGTGGACAAGTCAAGTTCTTGAATTTTATGCGCGTGATATAGTGCAGGTAGTTGAATTCCTGGTTAAATGCCGAGACAAGGCACTCGGGTACCTCCAAGTTTAAAGTATGTTCTTTGCGAGTTGTTTGTAATTACTGTTTATATTAACATATCTTTTAGATGTCTACCGTGGTTAAGAAAGGAAGTAGTATCAAAATGTCAGCGGAGCAACGAAAACATGTATTGATTTACGGTCATTCCTTCCCTGCTCGTTTAAAGAGAAGAATAAGAAGCTCAGGAGAAACAATGGAAGGGCTCTTGGATCTTAACTCAGATCAGTTTGATGTCACGGTAATTGGGCATCCGGGCCTGACCTACCCTCGTATATTCGGCAATACCCGACACTATGTGGGGGAAATCCTGTCACAATCAGTAGATCTTTTGATTCTAGACATGGGGACTAACGATCTATGTGATCAAACTGGCACACCAGAGACTGTGGTTGGGAATACTATTGAGTTTTTGAGCCGCATTTGTGCTGGGACAAATAAACCTAACCAGATTCGGATTTTATCTGTGTTGCAAAGGTCTAAGATTGACAGAGAAGGGCAAGTGACTGTGTCCACTTTCGGCCATAGAGTTAAGAGATTTAATTCCCAGTTAGCCATGAAACTGGAGTCCGAGTTTCCGGCAGTAAAAATGTATCCCCAACGCAGGCTCAATCGGCCAAAATATTTGACTGATGGTTGCCATTTGAATGAGGAAGGTACAAAGCGGTACTGCCGAGGGTTGAGGGAGATCATCCTTAGCTGCAACAAAGACATGTAGTTCATTAAGGGTTGTTGTAACAGATGCTCATTATTGATTCGTGTCATGCTGGTCACTGTTTGCTCTCCTTTAAGTTGGGGGTCTGGGGCTCCCGTGGTGCGCCACCATGACACCATCTTTAATTGCTCATGCCCGCTATGTGTATTTACGATTTTAAAGTTGTGAGAATTATCCGTTAAAAAATTGGAATTGCGCTTTGATTAACGATCAGTATTCCCAATGTTAAAAATTCTACATTGATTGTTAAGAATGCATTGGAGGAGTTGTAGATTTGTGTGATGTATCAGTAGATGCATCACTTCTTCATTGTTGTACAAGAGACCCTATCTGGTAGATTAGGCAGCGAGTGCAAACGGCATTGTTGTTAGGGTAGGCAGCGCGATTTTGGTTACTCAAGCAGTGTTCGATCTGCATGCATTACATTCGATTGGAAATGCAGATTTGCATTAAGTAGTCAAGTGTGCCCATCCACCAGATGGAGTCCTCTGCTATGATAGTCTTCTTTGATGATCTAACAGGCAAAGTTGTTAGTTTAGCTGTAATTGAAATTTTTGAAAACTTGTTTTACATGAGATAGATGTCTTGTTACCTTTACAAGTTTTTTTCCATGTAAAACCATGACCCTAACTGTCGGGAGATTGTTACTTTCAGAATAACTGTATCATCCGGGGCGTATGATTCTTAAAACAGGGAAGTTGTGGGGAAATGGATTATGAATATACATGTAGTACCTTTAAACTAAGATCTAAACTGCTGCTTTAAGGCGAATTGTTTACAGCGCGCACATCACCTCGGGTGCGGTAGTCGCCTTCCGCCAAACAAGAACTAGTTCTGGATCGTCCTATGTTTGTAACCCTTATTTGATGTATAATTCATCTTTTGGTGATAACCCTATGTGAATTGAGTTAAGACAACAATTTTGTAATAAGACTTAGTTGAAATCAAGGGATAATGCAGATTTACTGGCATGGAAACGGCCCATAGATACATAAGTTGTTAAGTAATACGGCCTCTTTCGGCGTCCCTAGAATGGCGTGAGGAAAAGGGCTTACGGTGAGAGACAATTTCATTGAATTTCTGTTTGTATTTAATGGTTTGCCAACACTCCTTGTGTTTGAAGGATAGCAGCATATTGAACTGATATCATAGGTGTGGTTTTGGAAGGGTAAAGCTGAGGGGTTAGTTCAGAAAACAGCTGTAATTCTGCGCTCATGTCAGCCGGCCATGCGATCTATTTGTAGCTATCATCAGTGCGTAGCGTGTACATGTACATTTCTATACATGGGCTCGCGTTGTTTGCGCGCGCCAGTACGTTCAATGTACATGAACTTGTAAACAAGGCTTGTCGTTTTCACCTAGTCTGTGTGGCAAGTGCGTACGGCCCTATAAATGTTTTACTGTTTTTACGCATCAAACATTGTGTTTTGGGGCATTCGCGCAGCATTTGCATGTAGTTTACTGATTGTTTTATCAATTGAACTGCAAGATTATTCAAGCACTTATTTCATGTATTTGTTTAATTGTAATTTCTGTGTGATTGGATTGTTTCCTTAGACCGCTAGCTCAGAGACATTCCTCCATGATCACATACATGTAGTACAGCCAGGGTCCTGTTTTACTGAAGGCTCAAGCCTAGTGTTGGGTGAGCATCTCATGCTTATCTTAATTAAATAATTGAACAGAGACTTTGGACATTTATTCCGACAAGGTTTATAATTTATTCTTTATTATTTTACAATTGTGTGTGAAACAAAGACTTGTAATTAATATGCGTGTAATGAAACAATAAAGTTTATGAATGTCATTTCAGGGGTTTTGTTTTCGTATAGTCAACACAATAAAAACCGAGACAGCAAGTTACAACCAAGAGTTGGTGTGTTATATTTTTGGACAATGCCTACTGCTCCCTGACCCGGGATTCACATCCCACACCGTTGGTTCAGCGCAAGCTGACAACACCAAGTTGTCCCCCATCGTGGGATTTACTACAATACAGAGAAAAATCGACAGTTATACTCCACAATGAATGTTATTGCCCAAATAACATCTTTTCACCAGCGCGCACTGATATAAATAAACCTCGTATTCGTGCCCCGCGGTTTCTAATGAAGAGAGGAGCAGACAGATGATAATGCCATTATCATTTTCAGGTGATGTAAGGTAAAACCACAAAGGGCTTATGAGGAAATTTGATTTTGATGGATGGCAAAGTGTATTGTGAAAAGATAAAAAGATAGATCCTATCAATTTCGTGGAGTTGGAGCAAACGAATCGTGAACATCTGGGAAATCTATAATAAGCGGTTTCAGTTTCGGAGACACTAGTCAGATTTTATCAATTACCATCAATGGTTGGATATTTGTTATTCATCTAGGATGTGTTGTGTTTGTTTGTTTGTCGATTATTTTTATTTCATTTTTGTTCGTCTGTTGGACTGTCTATCTGTCTGTATGTCTGTCGGGCGAGCGGGGTCTGGCTGTCTATCAGGCGGGCGGGCAGTCTTTTCTGTTTGATCGCTTGTTTTTCGTTTATCTTGCTCTTGTGTTGTATTGTTTTGCACTTTGTTTCTTACATTTGTTATTAGTGTTAATTCATTATATACTTGATTGAATATTATTATGTGAACAGGGGCCTGGATTAATACATCTTTGATGACAGTTTAAACACTTGTGTTATCCCATGGGCGTCAATCCTGGGGGACAGGGGGAGATGTCCCCCCCCCCCCCACACACACACACATTTTGAAGGGTGGGGGACACAATATCAAATGTCCCCCCCCCCAGATTTTTGAACTCGTGTCTCATTTACAGGGCCCTATTAGGTACTTTAATGTATCTTTTGCTTAGAAAATATTGGTTAAAGTGGTCAGATATTGCCTCAGATAGCACCACAGAGCATCGAGAATCCGATATTTTTCGGGGCCCCGAACCCTACGCCTGTAGCTCAGAATTCTGGAAGCTGATTCAATGACTGCAACCTCGAAAACGATGTTCAAATAATTATCTAATGCCTTTAGCTGAGCAAATCTCGAAAATTATGTTTTATTTATTATCTTTTGCTAAGAAAATTATTGGTTAAAGTGGCAAGAAATTGCCTCAGATCACACCACAGAGCATCGAGAATCCGATATTTTTCGGGACCCTTAAGCGGGCTCCGAACCACACGCCAATAGCTCAGAATACCGGTAGCCGATTCAATGACTCCAACCTCGAAAACGATGTTCAAATAATTATCTTTTGCCACGAAAATATTAGTTAAAGCATGGAGAAAAGTGGTAAGAAATTGCCTCAGATCACACCACAGAGCATCTAGAATCCAATTATTTTTTTGGGCCTTTAAGCAGGCCCCGAACCCCACGCCGTAAGGGCTTCGCGCTTCGCGCTTCGCGCTCGCATCTGTCCTGATCAAGGTAGGTCCCCCCCCACTTTTGAGAAGCGATTGACGCCACTGGTTTATCCTGACAGTTCCTGTTCACTTTTATCATTTTTAATCAATATCCAAAAATAAATAAATAATACATTTCCAACCAACCTGTTGAGGACTGTGCAGAAGTGGTGGCACACAACATCAAAGTGATGGTAACCAGCAGAGAGAACGATGAACAAGCCCAACCCATCATGAGAAACTCAGTCGTCAACAATCACTAAAAGTAAAAGATTTGTTTTCCTTCAAATACGACATTCAATAATTGATCAAATTGGTTGGGGGGTACAAATGAATTGTAAATTAATCTGATACGCATTTAGTGGAAGTCCATTTATGTTTTGTTACGAACTCACTTAATCTGTAATCCTTTAGTACGGTTGCTCCCGCACTAGAATTTTCGGTATTTAATGAATGTTTGTTATGGTGGCTACGCGTGGGTAAATACCCTATATAAGCACTGACTGGCTTTTATTCGCTCTCAGTTGGTGCCCATGTACAACCATTATGTGCGATTTTCATTAGCGCGTCGTTGAGCCAGCATCTCCCGCCGTCCTACCGATCTACGTACCCCTCATCGCTGGATCGTGGCCGAGGCTGACGGTACTACCGGACGGAGACCTGGATTGTCGTGGCCTGCTTGATGTGGCTGACTTCCCGGTGCTCAACGCTGACTTACCTGTGGCTTGGCTGATCTACGGCTGGGTGCGGAGATGCTTGGTTCGACGGCTGCGCTAATACCGTTGTGGGCACTGGCTGGGCGAGGCCTGTTCCTGCTACTGGTTCCTTATTGGTAATTATATTCGGCCGAATACAATTTGCCTTTTTTGTGTGTTTTGCTTATTAACTCTATTTTGCCGGCTTGTTCTTTACTTTATTTGGCCTGTTTGTATAAATTGCTGCTTTGCTAATTTCTTTGTAATTTATTTTGCTTTGCCTGTGTCTAATGCTTGGAAGTTCTTGCATGACGTTTAAAGTTGAAGACTAACTGAGAATGTTTGTATCACCCACTGTCCTAGTTGATTGATTTGGGAGAATTAATTAAATTTTGTTAATCATATATTGGTCTCTTTTTTGCCTTTGATTCAAAAGTCATGATTCCCGTTTTTATAACTTATTTCTTTCTACCGTGCGTTCCCCGCACGTAACAGAATTGGGGGCTTGTCCGGGAATCGAGCAAAATTACAAGCTAAGAAATTGTAGCTGAGATTTTCAATGTTCTGAAACTGTTTTTATCAGATCGGAAATCATGTGAGAGAGTTGAATTCGATTTAAAAAGGTGGAAACATATACTTGACCGTTAATCATTATTGGCCGTTTTCAACCCTAAAACAGAGATACGAACCCGATTTGTTGTGGTCTCTTTTTTTAACAGAATGTATCCATGCAGTAGGAGGGAAGCGTCTTTTAGACCCTGTAGGTCAGTGGCGTAGCCACCGGCGGGGGGGGGCGTGGAGGGGGGTCCGCCCCCCCCCCATGAAACCTTGTCGCCCCCCCCCCCGTCGCCCCCCCCCCCCCCCACTGAGATTTTGAGTTTCTAAAAAAAATATCATTGATCTAGGGCCTACATGACATGTCCCCCCCCCCCACCCCCACTTTTTGAAGGGTGGGGGACACAATATCAAATGTCCCCCCCCCCACAGATTTTTGAACTCGTGTCTCATTTACAGGGCCCTATTATGTACTACAATGTATCTTTTGCTTAGAAAATATTGGTTAAAGTGGTCAGAAATTGCCTCAGATAGCACAACAGAGCATTTAGAATCCAACATTTTTCGGGGCCCTTAACCGGGCCCCGAACCCCACGCCTAAAGCTCAGAATTCTGGTAGCTGATTCAATGACTCCAACCTCGAAAACGATGTTCAAATAATTATCTTTTGCTAAGAAAATATTAGTTAAAGCATGGAGGAAAGTGGTAAGAAATTGCTTCAGATCACACCACAGAACATCTAGAATCTTTTTTTTTTTTCGGGGCCCTTAAGCGGGCCCCGAACCCCACGCCGTAAGGGCTTCGCGCTTCGCGCTCGCATCAGTTCTGATCAAGGTATGTCCGCCCCCCCCCCCACACACTTTTGAGAAGCGATTGACGCCCCTGCATAACGCCCCCCGTGAAATGTTCCAGCCCCCCCCCCCTCCAGCGCCCCCCACTGAAAAATTCCTGGCTACGCCACTGCTTTAGGTCCACGGTTAAAGTCGTAATATTTAAAACAAAAGACAGCGAGTCACGAGGAGAACTACAGTTAATGTAGATTGTTTTGGGACGTATCTATTAGTCTGACGTCCCATCGGTCCGACGTCCCATCGGTCCGACGTCCCATCGGTCCGACGTCCCATCGGTCCGACGTCCCATCGGTCCGACGTCCCATCGGTCCGACGTCCCATCGGTCCGACGTCCCATTGGATTAGGGTTAGGGTTTATAGGGACCCCAGTTTGGAACCTCAACCAATTTCCATTCCTGTGAGCCCGAACCTATACTCAGTGTCGGCAAGGATCCATTGGACCTATACTCGCCAGCCGGTGACTGATAGATCCGGTCCACCTCTGACCCAATAGTGCGTCCGGGACGACAGTCCAGACATCGCAACCATCTTGGGGGGATTGTATCTTAAACATAAAACCAAACTTTAGTATTTTTTGTTTCCTTGAATTAGTTTATTGAGAAGTGAGCAGTTCATTTTTCGTTGGGTTATATTGCTTTCTATAATCAGTTTGTTATTATTTCAAGACTGTAATTATATTATTTATTTGGTTGTTACGTTTGATTTCCCTTAGGCATTTGTTGGAAATCTCAGTTGAGAAGCTACCAATTGTTTTGCTGAATTTTAGTTTTTGTTTACTTGCAGTTGCAAAGTTTGCATATTTGTATGCATTGTTGATTAACTTGTTTATTAATTTGCTGCTTAAGAGTCTTTTCTTGTAAATACTTCATATAAGTGTCCACGCTAAAAAAAAATGTTATACTTTGTGGAATGAAAGGACTTGGGGAGAAAGTACCCGAAATAGACTTTTTAAACATATTTGCTCATTGCCATGGTAACGGGCCCTTATGTGTTTTGGCCTTTCTGTGACAATTTTGAGGCTGCGAAAATTCATATTTGGGGGGTTATTTTCAAAGGTCATCAATCCAAACTGCGAAGTAAAGTCACAAAAGTATCTCACGACAAAGTTTCATCCTTACCCTTACAAAACATAAATAGAAACACTTTTGAATAATCACCTTTATCTTACTTTTAGGCCCTACAATACAGCATGTTTCTACAACTAGCAAAATTGAATTTTTACCCCATTTTTAACCCTCCAAAGTGGCACTTGCCAGGGCACTCAAAACAGTTTCCTTTCGAGTATGATTAGTTCAGACATTGGTCTTTTCATATCTGGCGAGAACACTTTGCGTTATTGTATATCCTTTGTGCAGTAGCGCTCCAAAATGGTAAATTTCACAAAAACCGTAAAAAGTGTATTTTCAGTGTTTTCCTTTGTTTTGAGTACTAACTTGTATAATTGGTATTGTTCATGAATCTAGCACAGTTTCTGAACAGAATCACATTGTGTATCATTTTTAGACTAGTGGATGAGTAGTAGGTCGTGTAGTCCCCCCACACCTGGCTAGGCCCCGCCCACCCCCACCCCCTTTGCCACCGAATTTAGAACTTGTATGTTGCATAACGAAACAAATGTAAATAAATAATATGCAATTGAACACTTTAGAAATTACATAGACTTCCTTTTCACAGCCTCCCCTTCCCCCACCCTGGGCATTGCTTGGGGTTGAGGGTCAGGTGTGACCACCCACCAATAACTTGGCTTTGTCGGTAAAATCATTGCCACATGGGCAAAACTCATGTGTTTGCAAGCCGCAATGAATAATAATGGCCATGATATCCATTGTCCTCTGATTGAAATGCATCCATTAGTTAAAAAAAAAATGATGTCTAGTCCTCCCCTCCTAGCTACGCCCCGCCCATTCCCTTGCCATCAAATTCAGATTTTGATTGCTAATTGTATTTGCCTACATTAAAATTGTAAATAGATATCAATTTGCAAGTGAACCTTTCATAACTTACACTCAGAGCTACTCCAGTGCTCATTATGAGCAACGACTCCTCCCCCTCCCAAAGAATTCAACATGTATTATTGTGAAGGTTACATATTGCCTTAATTGCGGAAAGTCCACATATTTGTATGCACTATGTAGGTTTGGCTATTTTTTTGTCGTTGTGGGAGTGGTTTGGAATATCTGGAAAGCGCAGGGGGTGTAATATCGACACATGCACATGGTGCATAGTGCTTTTTTTTTAAACAAAATTATTATTATTAATTTTTTTTAATACAGAGAAATTATATGGCGATTTAGAGAGCAAATAACTCATATCTGTATATCAAAATACATGTACTTTAAAACAACTATCGCGCTAACGAAAACTCAAAACGGCTTCTGTTTTGATTGATTGAATTGTCTTGGCCCTACGTGTAGTTATGGTCAGATCGAGTGCATATAAAGTCGAATATACTACCGTTGTGGGTGCTGCTATGCCCTCCAAAATTGTAATTTCGTAACCAGCATGACATTTGAGTCTTTTCCAAACTCATCAGTAGTCATCAGTAGTCAACATGCAGGCCACACTTCTGTGGTGCATCCATTGTTGCATGGCACGCAATGTATGAGTGCTTATAAATTACATTTTTGGGGGGGGGGTATACAAACAGGGAATGTTTTGTTAATGTGTTAATTAAAAAAAAATCAACTTCCCCACCTAACGAAGTGCTTACAGATTTGAACCCTTTCTGGCGGGTATTTGTTTGTTTTTTCTAAAAGGGAGGGGTACAGCACACTGTGATCCCATGTTGATTTGCATATATGCTTTGACCGATTTTCCTACAACTGATTTGGCAGGAAAATATTGGTTGACCACTACTCTATAATATGACTTGGTTCTATTGCTGTTAACGCTAGATATTTTATATATATACATTTGTATTTTTCCAAACTCTCTGGGGCATAATTTCTGTATTTTATGTGTAAACATTCATCCCAGTCAGGTAATTGTATGCATCCATTGTCACTGCCATGGCGACTATATACTTACTGATTTGTTTTGTTGTAAAATGTGTGGGTTTTCAACCCGAATTGGCAAAACTAAGGTAAATATACATAATTTTGGTGATGTTATTTAATGCTCTGCAATTGATTCATGTAATAATCAGAGAAGTACATCAAAACAAACAAAATGCAGATTGAAAGGTGAAAACTACATGTGCTTCTCGCACCGATGCTGGCCACGTTACATACTGAGCATGTATTGTTGTTACTTATATAGCCACGAATTTCAGATAATACTTTTGTGATAGGTTTTGAAAATGGAAGTATTATTGCTTTTAGTTTAAAAAAACAATTATGAACCTTTCATAACTTACACTTAAAGCCGTACCCTTTTCACAGCCCCTGCAGCCCCTGCCACCCCTCTTCCTACTCCAGTGCTCATTATGAGCAACGACCCCTCCCCCTCCCAAAGAGTTCAGCATGTATTTTACATATTGCCTTAATTGCGGAAAGTCCACATATTTATATGCACTATGTAGGTTTGGCTATTCTTTTGTCATTGTGGGAGTGGTTTGGAATATCTGGAAAGCGCAGGGGGGGGTGTAATATGGATACATGTATACATGGTACATAATAATTTTTGCCCTAAAGATAATTCCTCCGTGATAGGTTTTGAAAATGGAAGTATTTTGCTTTTAGTTTATGAGCACCGATGTCTTTACATCGGTTGCCATGGTAATTATGAACACACTACAAAAGTGTGTTTGGTACCATGGTGACCACTGTAACAAGTTTGGAAAAGTCACAAAATTTCATGTTGATCAGCTCACTGTAAAACGCAAGAACATGTGACACGTTTAAAAAATAAACGCAGTGTTTTAGATTTAAACACTATGTGACAAAATTAAACACATCATGTGTTTTTAAACAAAACAGTTAGCGTTTAATGTCAACAGTGCTATAGGGTGTTTATTATCGGTTTTAGAAAATATTTTAACTGTTCAATTTCACTAGTTAGCATTTTGTTTATTCCCAAAGAATAACACTTTGTTTAAAAAATGGCTTATTAACTAATTAGGACACTAATAATAACTCAAGTTGTTAATTTAGCTGTTTGTGTTCAACACCTAATAAACACGGTACACGTCACGATGTTTAAAATGACCACGTGATGTTAGGTCTTAACCAATAGGATTAAATCCGATTGCGTGCTGGCATAATCGGGGCAGTTATTACGCGGCACAAAGCCAACCGCCATTTTTTCTGGCAATAATCTGGGCACACTAATAGAATAATGTAATGGCGAGAATTAGTATCGTCATTCGTGCATGGTAACAAAATTTGCATCGGGTAATGAAACAATATACATGTATGATGTAGTCTCACAGAAGGTACTAACAGTTGGTCATGACCTAGGCTAGAGGTCAAGTTTGGTATGCATATTGCCAAGTCAGCAAGAGTACTCAGATGCAACGTATTCTGTGCATGCAGTACGACGGTTGTAGTTTGAACCAGTTCTGGAAGCTTCCACACAGGTGGTAAGTTTTGTCTTTTGTGTTGTTTGATTTAATTAATCCCGATATACAATATGATAGATTTAGAAATGTGAGATGAGTTGAATTAGTGGGAGCAATTATTGGCCAAAGGATCGTGTGATAAAACATGAATATGAAGGGGAAAAAACAACCCTGATTTTGATTTCCTCATATTATTTTTCTTGGATGACGATGCTGTTATACAGTATAACTGCTGTGCAGCTCACAATATTATGAAGGAAGTTCTGTATTTGAGCCACATTATGGGGTGGTCTTTGTTGAGTGTATACCTAATATGAGGCTATAAGCCTATGGGGCGAATTACAATTGCAAACACGCAGTATCAAAATTTTTGTAATCTTGGAAAATTCAGTGGAGTGGATTTTTTTTTGAAATCGTGATTAACTATTCAACAAAAGCATGCTAGTGTTATCACCTCTGCCTAAGTTATGTAAGCTGAAAGGGACCAGCATATGAATGATTTTGAAAAGAAAATTCTAGTATTTGTAAGGTCAGGTACAAATTGTTTAACCATAATTTCCATTTCACATGATGTTATTGGCGTATATTGTTTAATATTTTCTTTCTGTATATTTTCAGGGTGTGTCTAATCCCTTGCAGATGAAAGAAGCTATTGACTTTTAAAATAAGGTAAGTGTCTTTTGGCATTGATCGTCATTTAGCAGTGCAGTGTGTGATTGTATAGATCAGCTGTGTATAAAACTTTTGAAAAACCCGCACTGCGTGTACATAATAAATATCCCTAAATTTTTGGGTACCATGCAGTGTTTCACAGTGATTCAAAACGTTCGTTTTACAGAACATGTGTTATGTTTTGAATATAGAGTCCCCTGTAGATGCTCGATGTAATTGCATACATATACGTCCAGCAGAACACCAAGTTTGAACATGGCGAGGGTACGAAGACGAGGAGAGTGCTAACTATTCATGAGGTAATTATGTATTGTAAAATATATTATTCAAATCATCAATTTCATTGAATGATGATGTTTGGCTGAGATTCTATCTTGCATAATAAACTTTCAACTTCCACTGTAAATTTACTCTGGCGGTAAAACATCATGAAATGAAAAAGTATAACATTCTAGGTGAATACAATTTTTAAATTTTTAAATTTTAAATACAAAGTCTCCGTAAATACCTACATGACTGCAAAGTTATTGGTACGAAACTGTGAAAAGCTTGCCTATTTTCTTCAGATTTTATTTTTAATATTTGATCCATGATCAAGCTCAAGCTGTAACTTTACAGTCTTTGTGCACATTATCTCTGATAACAAAGGTTAATATTGACGCGAGTCCCAAAAAGGCCGACAATTGTGCAATTTACTTTTGAACCCAATTTTGTAATCAGTTTTCATATTCTTTCTGGAGTAAACTTTATTAATGACTTGTCATTTTAGGGTCTCCAATTTTCTTTTTACTGTGAGCATGGTTTCACTTTCAAAGTTGATCAGTTTTTGTATGGCTCACTCAGAAATCTTGTTTATGTCCACAGAATGCTGCTGAACCAGACAGAGTATCTGCATCAAAACTACAGCTTACATTACATGTGGAGACACCATCAAGAAAGTCTCAAACTACAACACATACAATGATGCGCTTCTTCTCCAGCTTCGGGGTACTATGCCTTTGATTTGGATTATCCAAAGTATTTTCACGTGCTTTGAGTTCTTTTCAAAAAATCATAATCAGAGAAAAGTTTTCCTGGCAGATTCCAGCAAATTCATGCAGTTCACTACAAGGTATTTGTGTATAAATTAATTGGATATACTGTTGAAATCTCAGCTAAAGATCAATACTTATTTTACCACTTCAAACTACATGTATAACGCAAACCTTCATAGGTTTTAAAAAACAAGTATAATTTATTTGCAGTTTTACTTCTAACTCTCATTGAATTGGAAAATAATTGTTTTTAGCCCTATTTACAGATATATTCATTTACTTCAAATTCACCCTTTTGTGTTTGTTTATGTTTTTGTTTCTTTGTTTTGATACTTGTAAAAAATGTAATTGGCCTTAATGTTGGGGTCTTAAAAAAGGATTGTTGGAAACATACTGATAGGCATGGTAGTATATTCACATAAATGTCACATTATTTTTGCTGTCGTAATGTAAATATTCTCTAGGGGTGACCATAAAAGTACATTTGTATTTTATTGTGTCCATTTTCATGATTCGATAGAACTCAATAGGCCTTTCACCACAATCCTATATGTGAAAATGAAGACAGCTTTGTGAAGTGCCCTAAATGCGTCTATTTCAATGTTGTTAATATTGTGACTGAAGTTTTACTTGCAATTTTGAATACTGTTCGAAAACTAAACACACACTGTGAATATAAACACTTGAAAATAATAATAAATGGCGTCACATGTTTAAAATCTGTCACAGGCAATAAACGTGTCACATGTTTAAAATTACAACAGATTGACGTGTTTTCTGTTTGACTGTGTGTTTACTTTTTAAATGTCAGTAGTATTTAAATGTTAAACGCCTTTGATGTATATATTTTAAACACTGTTCCGTTTAAAGATTAAACACCGTCAGTGTGCTGATTTTAAACACCAAATATGTTTTCAAATTAAACATGTTCATTGGATAAACTGCGTCACATGTTTAAAAACTGTCACAGATTAGTGTTTCTTTAGGTGTTCTAAACCTAAACACATGGTTTACAGTGAGGCAAATACAAATTTGGAGGACACTTCCACCAAAAACATACTTCAGATCCCGACTACATATATATATATAGCCAAGTCAAGTCAGAGTGAAATTCATGCAATCAAATTGATGCTGTTTTCTCTTTGGGTTTTTACTGAAGTGATCCTTGTTTTAAAGTACATGTATTTCAATATAAACAAATTAAAGTTAGTTGCTCTCTAAATCGCCATATCTCTTCCGTTTTGGAAATAATAAAATTAAGTCATTTTGCTTTTCACACCTTTGCTGTAGTTCCAAAAGTAACATGCAATATAAAAAAAATATGTGCAGTGTACATGCGTGTGTCCAGATCACCCTTCCCACCCCACCCCCCCCCCCCCCGAGACATACACACCCCTTCTCCTCCTCGCTTTTCGGATATTCCAAACTGCCCCGTGTTGTAAAGAAAGCCACCTTACATAGTTCAGACTTTCCCAGAGGCCATATGCATGTATGTAATCTGAACAAAATTGAACTTGTTGACTTGTTGGGGGAGGGCGTGGTACTCTTTTGAGCTTTGGGAGTGGGGGTGGCAGGGGAAGGGGTTAGCTGTGAGACGGCTGTTGGTGTAGATTGTAAAAGGTTCACTTGCAAATTGATATATATTTTACAATTTAATTTAGGCAAATACATGTAGAAATCAAAATCTAAATTTGGTGGCAAGGGAATGGGCGGGGCCTAGCTGGGCGGGAAGGACTGGACATCATTTGAAGAATGGTGCACTTCAATCAGAGGACAATCTATATGGCAATTTTTATTCATTGCGACTTGCAAACACATGAGTTTTGCCCATGTGACAATGATTTTACCGACAAAACCAAGTTATTGGTGGGTGGTCACACCCCACCCTCAACCCCAAGCAATGCCCCGGAGGTGGGGGAAGGGGAGGCTGAGAAAAAGAAGTCTATGTAATTTCTAAAGTGTTCACTTGCATATTATTTATTAACATTTGTTTCGTTATACAACATACAAGTTCTAAATTCGGTAGCAAAGGGGAAGTGGGCGGGGCCTAGCCAGGTTTGGGGGGGGGCTACACGACCTACTATTCATCCACTGGTCTAAAATGATATGTGATTCTGTTTGTGAAAATGTGCTAGATTCAAGAACAATACCAATTATACAAGTTATTACTCAAACCAACTTAAGGAAAAAACTGAAAATACACTTTTTAAGGTTTTGTGAAATTTACAATTTTTGGAGCGCCACTGCACAAAGAATATACAATAACCCAAGATGTTCTCACCAGATATGAAAAGACCAATGTCTGAACTAACCATAGCCGAAGGAAAATTATTCTGAATGCCCTGGCAAGTGCCATTTTGGAGGGATAAAAATGGGGTAAAAAATGCAATTTTGCCAGTCGTAAAAACATGCTGTATTGTAGGCCTAAAAATAAAATAAAGTTGATTTGTCAGAAGCGTTTCTATTGTTTTCTTGTAAGGGTAAGGATGATACTTTGTTGTGATATATCGACTTTTGTGTCATTACTTCGCATTTTGGCTTGATGACCTTTGGAAATAACGCAAAAAAAATGAATTTTTGTAGCCTCAAAATTGCCCCAAAATGGCCAAAACACATAATGGCCCGTTATTATGGCAACGAGTAAAATATCGGTTTAAAAAAGTATATTTTGGTCACTTGCTCCCCAAGTCCTTTCATACCACAAAGTATAAAATAAAAAAATTTGAGCGTGGACACTTATATGAAGTATTTACACGAAATGACTCTGAACTTGTTTAATTCGGTTTGACTTGAGAAATTGCATGATTTATATTTGCTGTTCATTGCGTTCACTTTTGAGTTTAATATTTTGAGGAAATCCTAAATTTGTTGATCATTCTTGAGTTTGTTGACTTCTTTTGATTTAAGGAAACTCCTGATTTAACTTGAGTACTCTGTAAATATTTGTGTAAATAGTTTATTTAGATTTTTCTTTTGAATTAAATTTAGATTTTCGTTTTGAAGTTGTTTGCAACTGTTTCTTCTTTGCTTTGTTGAAATTAAAACGAATTTTGTACAGATCCTGACTATTTTATTGTATATGTTATAGTCTTCAAAGGACAAAAGTAAAAGATAACCTGAATACCCTCACACATAAGCCTGGAAAAAGGTTTCAGAGACTTAGATGCTGGGGCGGAAGAGGCAAGACTGTCGGGCAAATTGACCAGGGAGCGAGTTGGTCAGGGGGCGAGTTGACCAAAGCACAAGATATCGATCACATCATTCGTTTCATAAAAAATATTACATAAAAAGAAACGCCAAAGAAATTTGACATGGAAAGATGCACTTTATTTTTCGATTCTGTAGTGCTTTATAATTATTTCACCAAAGACTGTCCGTTGTGTTTTTCTGTATTTTCTCGCTTACAATATGAACGACCACGGGCAAAACTCAGACTACCATAGAACTATATTAAATCAAATTAATTTAATATAGCTCTATGGATGTAACAGTATTGTGGGCGTGCTTAAGGTAATATGCAACATTTGCTTTTGCTGAAATTTTCAGAAATGGATGGATTTGGGGGGTTAGTATTTCATAGCAAATATTGTTACACTGACCTGTGTAATGGTTTTGTGTTCATATATGCTGGAAAAACTAAGATAAAAATGTTGCTCTTCTAGTCTGGTTCCCTGATCCTATTTCAGACGAAATTTAGTGACGTCGGGGAATTGTCAGGTCAGGGGACCAGGTGGTTTGCAACCGTTTACGGATGTTTACCCAATTGCAAACAAAATGTGGACTCACTAACTTTGGTGATTGGGGACAGTATTTAAAAAAGTAAACTTTCTTGAAAATGACAGCACACCAGGTGCCATAATTTCACAGGATGCTTGCTGTGTTGTGTTAATCAGGCGTCGTCTGTAGTTGGGTTTTCAAAGCAGCCGCTCGCGCGGCAACCTGCAATACGAAGCTTGCTGGGGATAAAACTCACGACCGAAAATTTGCGGATGCCAGAACGGGACGTGCATTTTTTGACGCGAATATTTCGCGTCAATAATTGGGACCGCAGAGCGAGACGTGAAGTTTTTGGCGCGAATATTGACGTCAAAGTTTTGCGAATATTGACGTCACAATTTGCGACCGGAGAGCGAGATGTGAATTTTTGACGTTAATATAATATTGACGTCAATATTCACAAAGTGCGATGTTCATTTAGAACCACCATAAATAATACACATAAAAGGAACATTCGAACTTGTTGAAGAGCCCATACAGTATTAGAATATCATTAAACCAATTGGTCAGATATTCAGTCGAATGCCAATTTGACAACCTTCACTCTAGCAATGATTAACTACGAAATGTAAAAAAAAAAATGTAGACTTACCTTACAAAACAAAGTGCTTAGTTGGATGTCCAAGCCCTCCTCAGAATCTCTCAATTGTCCTCTAAAAAGCGAAGTCCAAATGGCCTCTGGTCCGGACGAGGTGTGATCCGAATATCCTCCAGTGAAACTTGTCCAATCCAGGTGCGCTCAACTTTTACAATCGAGCTCAAGTCCGAAGAAGCTGAACCCAAAATCAAAGGGAGTCCAAAGCGTGAACCTGACGTGATAACGTGAACGGCATCGACTGCTGCAACACTACTGGTGCGTTCTCTTTTATCACTCCTGGACAGTGTGTGCTTTGTATACCATTGTCTATGGTGTGATCCAGTGGCGTAGCCAGGAATTTTTCAGTGAGGGGCTGGAACATTTCATGGGGGCGTCATGTAGGGGCGTCAATCGCTTCTCAAAAGTGGGGGGGGCATACCTTGATCAGAACTGATGCAAGCGGGAAGCGCGAATCCCTTACAGCGTGGGGTTCGGGGCCCGCTTAAGGGCCCCGAAAAAAATTGGATTCTCGATGCTCTGTGGTGTGATCTGAGGCAATTTCTTACCACTTTAACCAATAATTATCTTAGCACAAAAGATAATAATTTAAACATAATTTTCGAGGTTTTCTCAGCTAAAGGCATTAAGAAAAAATTTTGAACATTGTTTTCGAGGTTGGAGTCATTGAATCAGCTACCAGAATTCTGAGCTCTAGGCGTGGGGTTCGGGGCCCGCTTAAGGGTCCCGAAAAATTTTGGATTCTCAATGCTCTGTGGTGCTATCTGATGCAATTTCTGACCACTTTAACCAATATTTTCTAAACAAAAGATACATTGTAGTACATAATAGGGCCCGGTAAATGAAACACGAGTTCAAAAATCTGGGGGGGGGACATTTGATATCGTGTCCCCCACCCTTCAAAAACTCCCCCCAGGATTGACGCCCACGGCGTCATGTAGATCAATGATAATTTTTTTAGAAACTCAACATCTCAGTGGGGGGCGACTTGGGGGGCCACCCCCCCCCCCCCCCCCCCCACGCCCGCCGTGGCTACGCCACTGATTTCAAGGAATTTTTATTGGTCTATTATTATTATTTAGCTTATATGAATGGAGGAAAAAGTTTGTGCGTGGCCGATTCGCGTGATTTCGCTGACTGAAACTGTGTGACCCACGGAACACCTGTTCCGTGGTGTGAGTGGGTGTCAGTGTTGTAGTCGAGACCGGATAGTCCGAGACCGAGACCAAGACCGAGACCTGAAGTTGCGAGACCGGGACCGAAACCGAGACCAGCCCCTCAAGGCGGACCGAGACCGAGACCGAGACCGAGACCGCGGATAATAAATAACAATAATCTAAATAAACAAGTCTGTCCTTGAGATGTTGATGTTCATGGGGATGTGAAGGAAGTGATTGAAGGTTAGGAATCACTTGTACCTGCTTAATTGTGTCATGCGAGTGCTCTTCGTGTTTACTTCATGCCATAAATTACAACATGGCAACAGAATTTGTTATTGTCACAATCAATTACAAATTTTGAAACAACCTAATTTAAAGAAGGGGAAAACCTTATTTGATGAACTTCTATATTTTTGCCACTTTTTTTTCAATATTTTTTTTTTATATTGTTTAACTACTATAAAGTGTAAATCTGATGAAGAAACTCTAACTTAGGAGTACGACAATTTGTACTAGTTTTTGCAAAACCTGAACATGTTGAAACTTGACAAAAGTAAAAAGTTAAAGGTGGATGTTTCATCTGTTATAGGAACTTGGACCCTAAACTCCACAGCCACCCCTTGGTTTCAGCAATGACCACTAACGGATATTTAAATGCAACTTTAATTTTACATTGGACCTCCTTGTAAACCTGACTCGAAAAAAAATCGGAGCAAGAAAATATTGATTTATTTTTTAAAATTTCAGTCATGGAATATAGATTTGTACATAGTACATGTAGACCAAAAAATTGAGAGATGGTAGCCAGATATGGATTGGTTTGCCCCCCCCCCCCATCCCTCTTTGTGATTCTCCTTCCAACCCTGCATGTTTGTGTGTCCCCTACATGTTTGTTTCTTGTTCCTCTGTCATTTACCTCTGAAGAAGGCCTGGCTAAGGCTGAAATGTAATGCCACTTTATTTTTGTTTGATGTCAATAACGTTACATATACTATAGAAGATTGATGAACCATATTTGCCTGATCTATCTTCTGTTAATTGCCCGCCGTCATCATCGTCATTAGCCTATTTGAGAATATGGCCGACACAATAGAAGGGCGCTGTCACAAACTGAATGTGGTGGGCGAGATGTACTTTTAGGATTCACGACTCAGTGCCCACGCCTCTATGTGTTTTGTACCGTGCCATCGTATCGCCCGCATCAGCTACTTTGCTGGGCAATTTACTTGAATATTTTAGTGATTAACAAGTACGACATATTGCCAATATTTTAATAGTTTATTGTGAAGGCCGTAAACAGCATATAGCGATTAATGGAATACAATTCTTCTCGACTAATGCCAATCTAATTGAAATTTAGGAAGGAGACGAGGCAGGCAATTAGACTCTATTTTTTCGTGACTATGGCAGTAGCTCAATTTGTGTTTATCACAGATGAAAAGATGAATACATGGCGAGTCAAAAAGAAAGTGACCGTATGATCAAAAAAAAATGGCACGCTCCTTTTTGTAAAAAATATAATTGGGATAAAGAACATGTTATTGACTAGTAACTGTGAACATTTCACGTAATTTGCATACTCTATTCCCAAGTCGTGTCTATTTTAATAAAGAGATCACAAAATTCAGCTGTCCACCACTAATACCAATTTAACGGTCTACGAATTGATGAATATCCATTAATAAATATAATTATCAAGGAAAAATTGAAAAGGAAAATAGAAAAAAAAATCACCAATATTTCTGGGGAAAAAGAGTTGAATTGTTCCCCATATTCAAAATACAAAATCTGACTGTAAAAATAATGTTTCAGTCTTGATTCATAAGATTTAAATCTCAGTGGTATTTGGAATCAATGAGGATGGCTATGAAGTGCTTGTTTCAATAGATCATCCCACAATAAAAACGAGAAATAAGAAGAGGAGCAATGGTTATTGGACTATGCCTCACTCACTAGAAAGTGAAGAGAGACATGTCCATTAGCATCACACTGCAGTCACATTTGCCCTAAACTGATTCTTTACTTAACCCTAAAAGCGCCGGGGGCGGAATCCGCCCCCTCTCTTATTTTGGCTGGTCTCGAGTCGAGACCAGCCAAAATATCGAGACCAAAGGGGACCGAGACCAAGACCAAGACCGAGACCACAGCTCCCGAGACCGAGACCGAGACCGAGACCGAGGCCGGCAAAAAGTGGTCTCGAGACCGAGACCGAGACCGAGACCGGTCTCGAGACCTACAACACTGCTTAGGGGTGCACTGAACCAATTCAAGCCCCATTGAAAACAGTGTAAAATCAACAAAGTTCAGGGCCAAATAACATGCAAGCCGACATCACTGGAGTTTCTCAAACAAAAATTAAATTATTGTCTTGTACTTCATCTTTTCATTTCTTTTCGATTTTGGGTAGACTAGCCGATTACATTTTTAAATATTCACACCAAAACAAAATTACGGCGCTCCATTAGTGCCATCCACTTCTTTATTTACTCAGATAATTTATCACGTCATGTTGACATATCGCCGAGAGTAAGGCGACTTAATCACATAATTGTATCGCTAAGTCGACTTACCGTAGTCAACTTGACGACTTGTCCAGATGCATTATCTCTCCAAGTCGACTTTCCGAAGTCGAGATGACGACTTGTCCAGATGTATTATCTCGCCAAGTTGACTTCTCAAAGTCGAGATAACGACTTGTCCAGATGAAATATCTCGCTAGGTCAACTTCCTGAAGTCAAGATGACAACTTGTCGAGATAAATTATCTTGTCAAGTCGACTTACGATGTGGAGATGATGACATGCAAAAATCTCATTCTGTATGGATATCCCGTTGTTGAAGCACTATCGTGGATTCTTTCTTGTTCGTCGGTGCATTTGAGGTTTTCCCCACCCGTTCTTATATGAACAATAAACTGGCAGAGGAACAAGAGATAAACTGTAGGGTATTGATTTGATCTGAGTCGAAGTTGATTTGTGTTTTTTTATTTTCATCTTGTTTTAAATTACTCCCCCAAGCTTCGTAGGAAATCACACCTCTGCCTTGTTTTCCCCTATTTATCCCGTTGAAAAGTAATTCACTTCACGTAAAACATTAACAATCGTAAATTCACAAAAATGTCTTTATTGACAGGTTGCCTAAAAATGACACTTACAAATTCAAGATTTGCTTTAAATCATATTGAGATCATATTTAAGATAAAACGACTCTCACGGCTTAAATCGGAATATCGGAAATTTAGCAAAACTCTTGTCTGATATATTTAATAAAAAGTCACTATAAAAGCTCTTATTGCCAACACTAAATCTGGGGCACTGAAGACAAAGACAAATTTGTGTTAATTTCAAGATTTTAAATGGGGAGCGCCGGGGGGGGGCATTTGTTGCATGACATTATATTCTTTTACATTTCTTTCGGAAAAGAAAAATCGAAATTTTGAAAAAGCACGTATATAATTATACCAACAATAACCTTCCAAATTCCCAAAACTATACAATCATGCGTTGCATGTTCGTCAAGCTTAATAGCTTCTCCATAGATGATAATACTCAAACGCTTTGCATCAAAGCAACAGTACCTTTTCAATGAAAACAACTCTAATGACATCATTAATCATCCGTCTCTGTGCCGCTTTATGTGTGGAAAGGAAATAGACGAGCAAACGTTTTGCATTTTTAATGAACATCAACAAAAGAGACACAACCATTAGTTGCCTCTGCACGCCGCATTTTGATCAAATTTTCAGTCTCGGTGTCGTCGGGTATTAGTTTCTAGGAATGATATTTAATAATTAAGAAATATCAAGCCCGTTTGCGAAAATAATTTACACGTTTCAAAATGTACCACAAACGTATTGACACTCAACTTTCCTTTAGTTCTAAGTTTACATGTTTTTGTGTGTGTTTACTCGACTAAACCACAGATGTCCCCGGTTCGATGCCCCATGAGTTTGTAAGCTGGATAAACACAATCTACAAAGAAATAAATTTCGTCGATTTTTTGGGTTTGTTGTTTTATATTTTGATAACATCATAATGATGTACATGTAAATAATAGTTGATGACTTATTTTGAGGTAAAACTAAATGTTCTTGTGGCAATAAAAAAGACAAGTCAAGCCTAGCCAAGCTTTTCCCAAATCATAAAAAATTATGTTCAACTGGTTCCGAATGGCTATTCAATTGAGGCTTTTGCATGCATCTGTGTACACAATAGCCCATTCGTGTGACGTTACGGGGTATTCCTGTACAATAGTACTGCCCAGCGCCCCTACTCTGACACCCCGAGAAATTATACTGGTACTATACGCCTTTCCCCAACATACGAACAGAACCTGCTGGGTTAGGGGGTATTTTTACATATCCCGTAATATATTGTTAATAATCTTCGGATTTGAACAGCGACCGCTTTGAAAGAATGGTACGAGCCACCCCCACCCCCCCTATTGATTTTAAGGAGCCAAGTGTCCGGACAAAAAAACCTGTCTACATTTTAGCATTGATTTGCTGATGAACCCCCCCCCCCCCCACCACCACCACTCCACAAAAATTCCTGGTTCCACCCCCGATTGTTGTTGTGCATATACGGCAATTATATTTGTCTACAAGGTGATTCAAAATGCAATCAAATATGATACACAAATTTGATACAATGAAGTATGTCTAATAAGAGCATGTTCTTCCACTCATCTGAAAAAAGCTGTTACTGATATTGATCTATGCCAACAGAAGTTATGCATGTTTTACTTAAAGAAAGCATTTTTATAGCTCTCCTTGGAGTGCCATTGAGCGTAGTGATAATACACATAAGCATTCATTAAAATGAGATATTAATAATTGAAATCAAAACCATTGTTTTTACTGTCAGTTGTAATGGTTTGCATATGAAGAACAAGTCAACTCTTTTTCTTCTGAAATGTTGTTAACGATATAAAAATCCTTTGTAAGTTCTCGTTCATTCATCGAGGTGGGAAAACGTCCATGTTTCATAATACTCAATGTGTATTAACCAGTTCGTAGAATTATCAGAGGTGGACAGCCGAGTTTTTTTATTCAAATAGACATAACGTGAGATTTGAAGGTTTGCATGGTGGAAAGATACTAAGACAAGAAAGGTTTGCGGTAGCACCATGTGAATAACATTCTCTTGACGACGGGCAGAGCATACTGCTCGAAACGTTGAGTCCCTCGGTTCTTTTCAGAACCACACATACTCACAAAAGAGAGTTATTCACATGGTGCTACCGCAAACTTATCTTGTTTTAGACATAACGAGGGAATAAAGTATGCAAATGACGTGAAATTTTCACAGTTAAAAGTCAATAAGATGTACTTTATCATTTTTTCATAATGAAATTGAGCAAGCCGAATATTTTTAAATATTTTCAAATTCAGTCATTTTCTTTTTTGACTCCCCTGCAAGAAGAAGCCGGTAGAAAGCCTTGCGAATCGGTATCGATTGAGCACCGCATGCATGGTTGTATACACGGTAGCCTCATCAGTAACCTGTACTCTGAAACCGACCGACCACTCGCATGGCGGTTTGCATCATGTCCTATTAACCAATATATTCGGCTTTTCCAAAAAGAGAGACTGACAACAACATTCCAAAGGGAAAACGCTCCTTTTGCGCAACTCACAGGCAGGTGTGATAAAAGTATAATATTGTCGAATTAGCCGGTTACGCTGTAAAATATGACCGGCGTTTGCATGGTGATAAAGGAAGGATATTAAAAAAAACATGCTGACATATATTTACAGTTATAATTCTTTTCATTTCTTGAAAAAAGGTAAAACATACCGGTGCTATCAGTGGCGTAACTGGGTTGTGCCCCCCCCCCCAACAAATGTCCGTGCCATCCCCCCCCCCCCCCCCCCCCGCCCGGCGCTCCCCGTTTAAAATCTTGAAATGAACAAAAAACTGTCATTTGCCTTCAGTGCCCCATTACAAATTGTGTGCACCCATGTGCTCGTCTATTTCCTTTCCACACATAAAGCGGCTCAGAGACGGATGATTAATGATGTCATTAGAGTTGTTTTCATT
Organism: Patiria miniata; assembly: GCF_015706575.1. NCBI lineage: Eukaryota > Metazoa > Echinodermata > Asteroidea > Valvatida > Asterinidae > Patiria > Patiria miniata. Next base: position 17,841,953 of record NW_024037076.1, on the reverse strand, counting down.
GAAAAGGTATTGTTGCTTTGATGCAAAGCGTTTGGGTATTATCATCTATGGAGAAGCTATTAAGCTTGACGAACATGCAACGGCATGATTGTATAGTTTTGGGAATTTGAAAGGTTATTGTTGGTATAATTATATACGTGCTTTTTCAAAATTTCGATTTTTCTTTTCCGAACGAAATGTAAAAGAATATAATGTCCTGCAACAAATGCCCCCGGCGCTCCCCATTTAAAATCTTGAAATTAACACAAATGTGTCTTTGTCTTTAGTGCCCCAGATTTGATGTTGGCAATAAGAGCTTTTATAGTGACTTTTTATTAAATATATCAGACAAGAGTTTTGCTAAATTACCGATATTCCAATTTAAGCCGTGAGAGTCGTTTTATCTTAAATATGATCTCAATATGATTTAAAGCAAATCTTGGATTTGTAAGTGTCATTTTTAGGCAACCTGTCAATAAAGACATTTTTGTGAATTTACGATTGTTAATGTTTTACGTGAAGTGAATTACTTTTCAACGGGATAAATAGGGGGAAACAAGGCAGAGGTGTGATTTCCTACGAAGCATGGGGGAGTAATTTAAAACAAGATGAAAATAAAAAACACAAATCAACTTCGACCCATATCAAATCAATACCCTACAGTTTATCTCTTGTTCCTCTGCCAGTTTATTGTTCATATAAGAACGGGTGGGGAAAACCTCAAATGCACCGACGAACAAGAAAGAATCCACGACAGTGCTTCAACAACGGGATATCCAGGCAGAACGAGATTTTTGCATGTCATCAGCTCCACATCGTTAGTCGACTTGGTGAGATAATTTATCTCGACAAGTTGTCATCTCGACTTCAGGAAGTCGACTTAGCGAGATATTTCATCTGGACAAGTCGTTATCTCGACTTGGGAAAGTCGACTTGGAGAGATAATGCATCTGGACAAGTCGTCATCTCGACTTCGGAAAGTCGACTTGGAGAGATAATGCATCTGGACAAGTCACCAAGTTGACTACGGTAAGTCGACTTAGCGATACAATTATGTGATTAAGTCGCCTTACTCTCGGCGATATGTCAACATGACGTGATAAATTATCTGAGTAAATAATAAAGTGGATGGCACTCATGGAGCGCCGTACAATTTAAGCCATGAGAGTCGTTTTATCTTAAATATGATCTAAATATGATTAAAAGCAAATCTTGCATTTGTTAGTGTCATTTAAGAAAGCAACAAGTTTTATGCAACCTGTCAATAAAGACTTTATGATTGTTAATGTTTAACGTGAAGTGAATTACTTTTCAACGGGATAAATAGGGGAAAACAAGGCAGAGGTGTGATTTCCTACGAAGCTGGGAGTAATTTAAAACAAGATGAAAATAAAAAAACACAAATCAACTTCGACCCAGATCAAATCAATACCCTACAGTTTATCTCTTGTTCCTTTGCCAGTTTATTGTTCATATAAGAACGGGTGGGGAAAACCTCAAAAGCACCGACGAACAAGAAAGAATTTACGACAATGCTTCAAAAAACGGGATATCCATGCAGAACGAGATTTTTGCATGTCATCATCTTCACATCGTATGTCGACTTGGCAAGATAATTTATCTCGACAAGTCGTCATCTCGACTTCGAGAAGTCAACTTGGCGAGATAATACATCTGGACAAGTCGTCATCTCGACTTCGAGAAGTCAACTTGACGAAATAATACATCAGGACAAGTCTTCATGTCGACTTATGGAAGACGACTTGGAGAGAAAATGAGATAATGCCTCTGGAAAAGTCGTCATGTCGACTTCTGGAAGTCGACTTAGAGGGATAATGCATCTGGACAAGTTGACTTCGGTAAGTCGAATGGGCGATACAATTATGTGATTAAATCGCCTTACTCTCGGCGATATGTCGGAGTAAATAAAGAAGTGGAAGGCACTCATGGAGCGCCGTACAAAATCACCTCCCGAAAAGTCATAGTTCCCAAGCTTGCATGTAGCCGTTTTACAAGTGGCATCCTTCCACTTTCTCAGGCAAATAGGACCCATTTTTCAACCGTAATTTTATCAAGCCTGCCCTCAGATGGAAGCCCAAAAACCAGAGAGTTGATCCTTGGCTACATTTACACAATTCCACCGTTTTTTAAGCCAAACGGTCTCCGTTTTCAAAGGAAACTGTGGGGTCACTTTTTTATGCTAATCAGCTCGCGTAGAAATTCTCACTTGAATTAGTTCACTGCACCCTCTTGGGTGGATTTGGTAGACTCCATAGCACCGCCCGAGGAAAAGTAAGCACAGCGGACACATGAGCATGTATCGTGCTCATGTAACGTGCACTGTAAAGTGCTCAATTATCCGCCGCATTCACCCGGAGAATCCAGTACGCCGGAGAAGTGAGACCGTGACACCGGGTGCTAGCGCAGCATACTTCGCGCATGTACTCCGTCGTGGCGGTCACGTGAATGTTGGCATATATTTTTCATCGGGTAGTGTTGACACATATTTTTGGACGAAATGTTGACACGTATTTTAAGTGAACTTTGTCGCAGGATGGGTTGACACATATATTTGTCAACAAGTAGTTGGTAGTTTTGGCAAATGTTGACATGTAATTTCTAGTTAATTAATCAGAACAAATATTTTTGTTTAAATGTTGACATATTGTTTTAAAATGTTGACATATATTTTTTAAATGTGACATAAGATTTGAAATGTTGACATATATTTTTTTAAAATGTTGACAAATATTTGTTAAATGTTGACATATATTTTTGAAATGTTGACATACGTTTTTGAAATGTTGACATATTTTTTAAATGTTGACATATTGTTTACAATGTTGACATATTTTTTAAAATGTTGACATAATTTATTTTTAAATGTTGACATATTTTTTTAAAATGTTGACGTATATTTTTGAAATGTTGACATATATTTTTAAAATGTTGACATACGTTTTTGAAATGTTGACATATATTTTTTAAATGTTGACATACGTTTTTGCAATGTTGACATATTGTTTACAATGTTGAAATATTTTTTAAAATGTTGACATATTTTTACAATGTTGACATACTTTAAAAAAAAGTTGTGATGTATTTTATAATGTTGGCAGCTGCCGTGCCGGGTTGAATAAATTCCGCTTTGGCGTGCCATACCCTAGCGTCAACTGAATTCTGGACGGACCCTCCCCCCCCCCCCATCTCCCCACCCGAATTTGCAGCAACTACCTGGCCAGTCGCCATTTTTTTTTTAAATATTTTGTTGTGCATCCGCCCTTGGTTCCGACCGAAACATTTGCTGGTTCCTACTCCCCCCCCCCCCCCCCCCCCCACCCACACACACACCCCGAAAACATTCCTGGCTATGGGTCATTCCATGTCAGACCAACGCACTTTTTTACCTCATGTCTTCTGATTTTGATAAAAATTGCTGTGCTTGTAGGTCCTGATGAGCAATGAATGCACACCAATTTTTAGCCCGATCCGACCTACCATGTGGTCAGGGCAGAAACCACAAAAAACGGACATTTTTAGAGTAAAATACCACCCTTTCGGTAGAAATATGTCAAAACCATGTGAATTTTCATCGAATATATGCGAATTTGGTATTAAAATAATAAGAATTGCATGCTCAAATGAACTCTTTTGTCAAAATTAAATGTTGTGAAAAGGAGGTCACGTGACCTTTAATATGTTATTATGACCTTTGACCCAATTTATGTACTAATGTATCATTCCGAAAATCAACGAAATGAAAATGACTTGATAGAGCATGTCTTCCTCTATCAGAATCTACTAAAAATCAATTGGGATCTTCAAAATTTACAACTTTATGACTATTTTTGTACAGTTGGTGGGTTACAAATGGGTCAATTTATAGACTTTACATTAGAAATCCACCCACACAACTTACTATTCTGTTTCTAAAGCTACTTAAATTAATCTTGGTTTGCGAATTTCTCATGTTTAGGGCTGATGAGGTCTAACCAGACTCATAATATAAATTATCAGCAGTGGCCCATCCAGGAATTTGCTTTTTTTTTGGGGGGGGGGGGTCATAGCTTTTTGTTGTCAAATTTCTGTAGAAGATTGTTGTTGTTGTTGATGTTAATGTAATGGCACGTTCGGCAAACTAGTGCCCTTTGTGCCATAAGCAATACTTCTGCGTTACAGAACAGTAGGCTAATCAGCAAAAAAAGACGTACGACATGAAAAACAAAGACACTTCGTGAGAGCTGCGAGAGATAAAAAGAAGGAAATGCCAAAAAAACAACCAAGCAGTGACAGTTCGGTAAAGCATGGAGGCAGGAGTGGGGGGAGCGCCAATGATCCGCCGAACATGCAGTGTCGCTGGTGCCCTGCAAGGCCAGACCGTTCACCATGCAATTTGAGGGCCCGGGCCCCGCCGGGTTCGTCGCAGGTCCGCAACGCCTTCAGGTGATGAGGGCAACACTGTGTCCAGCCAACCGTCGACGCTCCCCTCTCCCGCACGTGCGCAAAATCTACAATATCAAGGAGGCGTGGCTAAGCAGAATAGAATAGAGTTGTAATGGAGGCGTGGCAAAACAATTAGATGTTAATGTTGCATTTGTGGATATATCGTAGAATTTCGTCACAGTTATGTTTCTGACCTAGAAGTTGTTCGAGTGTCATTTGAGCATCAGAGTATCCAAGTGCCTTCTGGAGTGACTGTCTTTGGACTTTGTAATTTGTGCACTTAACCATGAAGTGTTCGACGTCATCCGTGCATCCACATGTAACGCAGAGTTTGTCGGGGTGTTGACCAATGTTATGCAGGAAGGTATTAAGTCCTTTGCAAGTTCCCAGCCGAAGTCTGTGAAGGGGGATTTCTTGTTGGCGTCTTTTACCCCAATTGGTGAAGGTGAAAGAGGGTTTAAGTTTGAAATGTTTAGTCAGATCGAGGTTTGGGACAATTTTCGTCCATTGGTCTATAAGGTCATTTTTAAGGCATCTTTTGATTTCGGTATCAGAAAAGGGGATATTGTGATCGACATTTGGCTTTTTTGCGCCAGATTTAGCAACTTTGTCAACTTTTTCGTTACCAGGAATTCCACAGTGGCCAGGGACCCATTCGAAGACAACAATGTTGCCTTGGTGCTGTATATTTATGAGGGTATGGCGAATGTCACAGATAATTTTATTCTGAGGAATGGGGCTCGAGATGGCTTGAATTGCACTGAGACAGTCACTGAGCACACATGCATGAATGGGTTTGACATCTTCAATCCATTCTAGAGCTAGAAGAATAGCAAAAAGTTCAGCTGTGAATATGGAGATGCCATTATTAAGTCTGATGCTTTTGGAATACTTGAGTTGAGGAATATAAAGGCCACAGCCAACAGTATTGAAATCGGGGTTAAAGGAACCATCAGTATAGATTTGGAGTGAATTGTTCCGGACAGTGTTAATAATTTCTTTGCTAATACTGCCTCTGATGTTGATATCATTTATATGCGAGACCTGGGCGACAATTTCTGTAGATATACTAGGTTTATAATAATGCCAATATGGGAAAGGGTTGATTAAAGGAAACGTTTCAATAGGGTATTGAGTAATTCTAGCTTCAAAGGGGTTTTATGAGCAGTTAGTCTCCATTTCTCTGTAAAGTAGTTTTTCTGCCAATTGTCCTGTTGGAGATGGTGGTTAGGATGTTTTTTATGGGCATTTATTTTGATATTGTGCAGATTACTTAGGAATTGGCGACGAAGATTCAGTGGGGGGTCGCCACATTCAAGTTGAAGTTTATACAAAGGTGAACATTGGAGGGCTCCAGTGCAGATTTTTAGTGACTGGTATTGGATACTGTCCAACTTCTGTTTGATAGTGGCTGAAGCTGAATCAAAAGCTTCGCAACCATATTCAAGGATCGGTTTAATAAGGGCATTATATAACTGGAAAAGTGTCTTACAGTCAGCGCCCCATGTAGTTCCGCTAATGCAACGCAAAAGGTTAAGTTTTCTCTTACATTTAGTGACAATATTGTTAGTGTGGTGCTTCCGGGTTAACTTGCTGTCAAAGGTGACACCCAGGAATTTAGCTGATTGGAGGATTTGAATATTATGGTGAAGGAGGAGAGAAATATTAGATTTCTGTTTGTTTGTGAAGAGGATCGCTATCGTTTTGGGTTGAGAGAGCTTGAATCCCCATTTTCCGCACCATGAAAGGATATTGTTGAGACTTTTTTGGATTTTCTTTTGAATGAATGGGATGTTTCTGTTTGACTTCCAGATCGCTATATCGTCGGCATATTTGGACATGTGAACATCTGGTATGTGGTGGGAAAGATCGTTAACTGCAATATTGAACAAAAGGGGGCTGATGACACTGCCTTGAGGGACGCCATGTTCTTGAATTCTTTCTGAGGAGAGGGTGTCATTAGTTTTTACTTGAATTTTCCTGTCGCTGAGGAAGTTGTTAATCCAGCAGATAACGCGACCATATACGCCCATGGCTTGAAGTTTGATGATGACCCCTTTGCGCCATAGCATATCGTAGGCCTTTTCGACGTCTAGGAAAACCGCAAGGGTGCTTTCTTTGTTCGCCCGGGCTTTATTTATCGATGACTCCAGATTGATAATGTGGTCTTTGGTGCTGAGGCCTTTTCTAAATCCACTCTGATGTTGGCTGAAAAGATCATGTGTTTCAATGTACCAGAGAAGACGGCAATTAATCATTCGTTCCATCAGTTTACAAAAGGTGGAGGTGAGGGCTATAGGTCGGTGGGATGAAGGGTTGACAGGATCTTTCCCTGGTTTGAGAATTGGGATGAGAATAGTTTCTTTCCATTGCACGGGACATTGGGAAGTGTGCCAAACCATATTGAATATAATAAGTAGGTATTCACGAACTTTGATGGGGAGATGTTTAATGACCATATTACTAATTCCGTCTTTACCAGGGGTGGTGCACATAGAAGCATCGATGGCATGGTTTACCTCGTCAATGTTAAAAGGCTCATTAATAACACTATCATTGCTGTTATTAAGTTGGATGTTATTTTCAGCATCTTGTTTAGTCTTGATGAAGGAGGGATTGTAATTACTAGTACTACTTATTTTGGCGAAGATTGAAAAAAAAATCAAACAAACAAATTGAAAACCTTGGAGGGGTTGGGTTCCACCCCCTCGACCCCCCCCCCCCCCCCCCCCCGGTGCCACTAATAATTAGTTATCCCACAAGCGCGCTTGGAATATTGGAATATGAAACAATGCAATGCTGCTGTGACCCATATGCCACCCGACGCACTACAATATTCCGTGTTCCACGAGCCATAACGAATTTTTCTTCAAGCAAACTTGACGTCGAATGCGTACATTGTACGTGGTGAGGGATGTAGGTGCATAGTGTATCGGACCGTTCAGCAGCAAATAAAAAGAACACAATACATACATGTACATATACATTCGATATCTGGGGTGCAATATAGCTGTGCAATATTATATCAAATCACACTGTCGTTGCTATAGATGGACTAATCAGGGTCTAGGATTCAAGTTTGCTTGAAGATAATACTCAATATCGCAATCAAAGTTACCTTACTCATTCATCACTGCGCTTCTTGAAATTTAATGAGTCTCACAGACTTGGCAATTTTTTCCTTCGAGTCAAATTTCACCTGGATGTGTGTCCGCTGTACTGGGTCTGGATAGAAAGCATAGAGCTGTTGCGTACCCTAAACAGTAACTGCTAATGACAATCGACTCTCAAGCATTCGACGTCAAGTTTGCTTGAAGATAAATTCGTTAGCCCACTTGCGCTTGTGGAACACGGAATAACGTAGTGCGTCGGGTGGCATATGGGTCACAGTAGCATTGCATTGTTTCATATTCCAAGCGTGCTCGTGGGATAACTAATTATCAGTGGCACCAGGGAGGGGGGGGGGGGCTCAAGGGGCTGGAACCCACCCCTCCCCCCCCCCCTCCAAGGTTGCCAATGCCAATTTTTTTGTTTGATTTTTGGGTAATTCTTTTTTCCAATCTTCTACAGAAATTTGAAACCAAACAAATTATGAGGCACCCCCCCCCCACCACACACACACATACACACACACAAAAAGCAAAATCCTGGATGGGCCACTGCTGATAATTTATATTATGAGTCTGGTTAGACCTCATCAGCCCTAAACATGAGAAATTCGCAAAGCAAGATTAATTTAAGTAGCTTTAGAAACAGAATAGTAAGTTGTGTGGGTAGATTACTAATGTAAAGTCTATAAATTGACCCATTTGTAACCCACCAACTGTACAAAAATAGTCATAAAGTTGTAAATTTTGAAGACCCCAATTGATTTTTAGTAGATTCTGATGGAGGAAGACATGCTCTATCAAGTCATTTTCATTTCGTTGATTTTTGGAATGATACATTAGTACATAAATTGGGTCAAAGGTCATGATAACATATTAAAGGTCAAGTGACCTCCTTTTCACAAAATTTAATTTTGACAAAAGAGTTCATTTGAGCATGCAATTCTTATTATTTTGATACCAAATTTGCATATATTCGATGAAAATTGACATGGTTTTGACATATTTCTACCAAAAGGGTGGTATTTTACTCTAAAAATGTCAATTTTTCATGGTTTCTGCCCTGACCACATGGTCAAGGGCGGATCCAGAACACAATATTTGGGGGGGGGCCCCCAAAAAAATGGTCCCCCAAAAAAGTGGGTCAAACAAATTACGGCGTGGGGTTCGGGGCCCGCTTAGGGCCCCGAAAAAAATGTGGATTCTAGATGCTCTGTGGTGCGATCTGAGGCAATTTCTGACCACTTTAACCAATGTTTTTTTGAGGAAAAGATGGTGGTGTACTCATTGCCTGTCTTTATTGCGATGTTACATACAAATGAAAAAAAAATTGGTTTCGTTTTTTGGGGGGGGGGCATGGCCCCCTTTGCCCCCCCCCCCCCCCCCCCCCCCCCCGGATCCGCCCTTGCACATGGTAGGTCGGATCGGGCTAAAAATTGGTGTGCATTCATTGCTCATCAGGACCTACAAGCACAGCAATTTTTATCAAAATCGGATGACATGAGGTAAAAAAGTGCGTTGGTCTGACATGGAATGACCCCTATGCAACTGCTCGCGCAGGGTCGTTATTATTGTTTCAAACGTCGAACTTAATATATTGTATTCTAATGAAATGTCTTCGAAATATGTTTGATCGACGCGATTCTCTGCAGCGGCAGTTAAAGCGAATGCTCACAGTCTTAAAGCCGCGGCCGAAAACGAAGTCGATGGGATAGGGTGTTATTTGATAAAAGAAAGCGAGAAGGGGCCATATTATTTTTGTTTTTCATTCCAATAGGAAAAGTATGACCCAGAGGCCCATGGTACACTATGTCTACTTTTATAATAGAGGGTCTCCTTTATTTTTTTTTAACGTCCCTTGCTGCCATGAAGTTGTCGTTTGTATGCATGACATCTGTACTCTGTTCATCTTGCTACTGAGTGTTCAGGAGTCTGCACCGCCCATTAGCTGCCTCAGTCTGGTTTCCGGCAAAACATCTGCCACCAGTCGGCCCCCAGACCAGCCTACGTGAGTTGGGGGTAGGTAGTGAAACACCAAACTAATCCTGAAAAGAAGAAATTAATAAAAGTGCAGTCATTAATAATTGGTCAATTTTTTTTCAATGAGGGCGCTTCTATAGTTCGGCAGATCTAGATGCAGAGAATCTTACCGGTCTTCACGGATGCCGAGTTCCTTAGTTGAACACTGGATGATGGCCTCGCAGATCTGTTTGTTGGTGTCACCATCAGTGAATCCTCCGTGAAGTTGAATCAACATGAGGGGAGCTGAGGTCGGTCCAGCACCCATGAACATCCTCACTCCTGCTCGGACACGTACTGTAGACGCCTTGGTGGATCAAAAAATACAAAATATAAAACAATAGAATGGTCATACACGTACACTGAACCTTGTGTAAATTAACAGCTGCAGCTTTTTGACATATCAAAGTATTTTGGCTCTAAATTACGGTTTTATCTCATCATTTGATGGCTTTTAGGAAAATAGACTCCTTGCATTTGACGTCACATTGGAGGACTGCTGTTGTGTCTGATAATATCAGTATATTATACGCATGGATAGGCAGTCACTCTACATAGTGTTTCTCTTCATTCTGCCACACATAAACGTAACCCAAAAATGCCTCTAAACCGGTTTTCCAGAAATGGGGAAACACTGTGTAGACGTGGGCAAGTCCACGCAACGTCGCTGCTATTTATGTGGACCTCTTTTGTTCGGAAGTCCACACAGCGTATGTAATGCTTGTACACACTTTTTCTCCATAATGTAAGACATTATGGTGCATTTTCATCATAGTCGGAAACAATTATGGTTAGTAAACAACTCGGGGGCTTTCAGGAAAGTGGGTGGGGTGGGCTGAGGTGGGCTGGGGTGGGGCGGGGCGGGGTGGGGTGGGGTGGGGTGATATGAATGGGGGGGATCGATTGAAGGCGTACCCCCGTGCCCTGCTATATCCGGGGCATGCCCCAGCCTTGTGCGATGCTTTCTCTTGTATTCTAAGGCTATTTTAAGATAAAATTTAGGAACCGGTTTATCATTCCATTTGTTATTTTTGGCCCCTTTTTACTAGTATAACATATATTCAGCGGCTAAACGTGGTGGGGGGTGCAAGCCCCTCCTCGATCTACATCATCACTGTAGCCACACTGTAAAAAAAATGATGGGTAAAAACACTGTTGGGCAACATAATTTTATCCAACATTGGTTTGAAATAACCTAATTTGAGTAAACATTTTCCAACTATTGGGAAGAATTTGCCCAAGAGTTTAACCTGTTGATATACTGACCAGTTGGTCTGCGTATCAACCCATTTTGTCTGTTGTTACAGTGTAGACAGTAGCCGACTCGCTCCGCTGCGCGCGGTGCGAGCAAGCCTATAACTGCGTGCAGTTTCGACTGCGATCCCGTCTTACCTTTCCAGAGGTGTGGTGTGATATAATGTGTCCTAATTGAAGCACAAACTCCTTACTAATATCTCCATTGTCGATGTTGGTTTGTATGTCACACAGCGGCATATTACACCCGAGTTGCATCTAATTAATCGCCGATTAATTAAACTTCGATTTTCTACTTTGAAGACGGTCTGTACGGTTTCAGTTTGTGACTAGAAAGAAAAACACGTTATGATAATCACCCGGCCTCAGTAACACTTTGTAGCGTAAGAAAACATCGTAAAGATAACAAAAAGGAAATGCAAGGCTAAATTTCAATTCTGCTGGTTATAAACAAACACGAGCCCGATCGGGATGGCCGTTATCATCAATAATCAGTCGGGAAGCGAGTCGGGTGGGTGGGTCCAGCAGTGTAGCAGTGAACCTGCACTTGGACCATCATTTATAATAATTAAAGGTATGCACCATCTTATTCAAAAAAGTTACTCAAGCTATCAGGTGCTCACTACTTTAACCCAAAAAAAGTAAAAACTATGACATGGCTTAGTACGATGAAATTTTTATCTGATTAGGACTGTCAATATGTTTTATTAGTAATTTGATGAGCCTCTAAACTAAGGCCAAGTAAAAAATAGTGCTAGTTGATCATCCCCGCTTTTTTTTATTTAAGGCAACAGGTTTTTTATAAAAGATGTTTCAGAAGTTCAGATGCTTCTGAATAGCTTTACTGAATGTTCAAGTTGTGAGCAGACATTAACTACCTAGAACTATAAAATATAAAGGACCTCCTCCTCTTTAAGGCACATATCGTGTCAGCTCAATATGAATATTTATTTTGCCTATTTTTTCAATAAAAATAAAAAAATAAAAAGGCCCTCATCCTCCTCTTTTTGAAATGAAACCATCAACGCGGCTGATAATGTTCAGTGTATGTAGTGTTCTCTGATTATCGTAAATTGAATAGAGCGCCCTCAACAGTGGAAGTTAAGTCTGGTGCCTTGACTTAAGCAGTCTGTTGTCCACATAGTAAAAAATATTGCACCTAGCTATCAAAACAAAATTTGTAAAAATGAATGACTGACAAAGTCGCCAAGAAAATCTTAATTTCTTCACTTTTTCCCGTTTTTCAATGTAATTACATGGTGAGGATAAATTGTGAATGTTTATAGCAACCCTTGGTTGTAAAATTCCTAGATATGGCGGCATATATCCGTGTCGTTGAGGACGAGTTGGACCCCGAAGTGATCGAGCTGCCGGTCGAGCCGGATGGCACGATGTTGCTGAGCACGCTGACGGCGCAGTTCCCCTGCGCCTCGGGCCTCAAGTACCGCAACCCCGGTACACGGAGTCTGAGGGGACTACGGGTCGTGGAGGGAAGAATACAACCGCCTGATGATGTGTGGGGAGACCACCTTTATATAGCAGTCTTCCCCAAAGGTAGGACCACCTACCTATCTTCATTTTTTCAACTTGCTTTATTTTTTTCCTTTTATAAATTTATTTTTATTTTTAAAACCAAAACAGTCAAGACATGAACAGAAATTAAATGTCGTTGAGAAAGGGAACACAGCCTAAATGCTACTTTGTTTTATCACAATATAAACCTATCCTTGAAAATGTTTCTCAAGGTAAACGAAATTTAAAAGACAAGTTAAACATTTGAGAACATGTAACCAAAAAACAAAATACTGATGCCTGAATATTTCTTTGATTAAGATGAATGATTATGAACATGATGAACAGGGTGGGGACTACTTTTGGAATTAGAAGGCTTCTTTCCGTTAAGTTCTAGAATTAGAAGGCTTCTCTCCATCAGCCTTCTAGCATGGTGATTTTTCGGGGGTCAGCACTCTATGGTTTTTGGAAATGCCCTTTACTAGATGAAATACCTTTGTCTGAAATTCCACTTTCTGAAGCACAAATCCACCAAAAAGTTGAACTGGTTGATCTTTAACTCTGAAATGTTTTAGAACGATTGACATTTGGATCATGGGACAAAACATTTGGGATGGAAAATCTGAATTTGTACTCACCAGCCTTGCGTTGCTGATCCAACGAATGCAGCGGTCATGTTCATGTGTGTTTACGTACGTTGCGCTGATCTTCGCGTGACCTCAGCAGGTCAACTCCACATTCGGCTCGACCATTTGGGATAGAGGGAAGATTGTAAACTTTGCATTGCGAAACAGTACCTGTACATGTATGTACATCATGATGTATGTCATTTTGGCGCGCTGAATACGCTGCGCTGTGTCGTTAAAAGTTGTCAGTTTGGGTGGACTACATGTATGTCACACCTGTATACAAACAAGCACTTTTGCCAAGAATACCTCATAATAAAAGAGTGTGTGTTGCATTTATTCTGAATACTGACTTTGTTTTTTTTCTGGTATTCACAGACAACAAGCGCAAAGGAGATGACAGCAGTGAGAACAACTCAGCTAAGACCCGCCGCGTAGAGAATAAAACAGTGGACTTGATAGTGCTCGGGTTGGCTTGGAAGACAACGGTAGCCAGCATGAGGGAATACTTTGAGAAGAATTTCGGTGAAGTTCTCATGTGTGAGGTATGTGCATGTTGTGTGGAAACACGTATACATTCATAGCCTATTGCCGGTGTAGTCACTTGGGGGTTACTTGCTGCACATGCTCAGTGTGAGACATCCACTAGTCTTCGCATGTTACCAACATACTCTGGCGCTATGGTGGCATAAAATGTCCAAAATTTCCCTTATGTGAGTTTTCCCAAAGTTAAACCCCGAAAAGATATACTCAAAATAAGATTCCAATAAAACTCACCATATAATCAACTGGGCTACATTTTTTCAAAGGAATATTCGTTGCTTTCTATTTGCCATGAAAATTGAACCCGAATCATACTGATAAAGAGCAAATCAATAATTGTGAATAAAAAAAAAATGTAGCTATCTATTTACCAACTGGACAGGAATTTTGACATTGCTGGCTTCACTTCCATAGGTCTCCCTTATTCCTAAAAACTCAGATTTTTAAGGAAAACAAAATAAACATCTTAATCAACGAAAATCACTGCTACGAAAAGACTACTACATCATTTGAATATGGAGCATCAATAGACCTATTGAAACAAAAATTAGAGTAAGAAAAGACTGATTATGCCATGCCGCATTGAAGCCTTATTAAGGGACAAAGGCTGATGGCGTCGAGTGGGATACCTGGGCACAATAGACAAACTAAGTGGAAGGCACAAACATACCTGGGAAAGGTTGACATGATGATGGTCTGTGGGTTATGTCAGGGTTAGGCAACTCCTAATCCTGCTCCCAAAGTGACATACTTTTTAATACCACTCTTGCTTAACCTTCCTCCTTCTAAGCAGTCACAGACAGTCGAAAATTCACTTTCACTTCCATACGTTTTAACAAAAGCTAGTCACCAGCAGTCAGATCATATGTCAAGCAAGCACTGTGACTAGTCAAACTGGGACAAAGCAGGCAAGTTGGGGTCGTATCATAAGTCCGACGCGTCATAGGTCCGACACCTGTTTCGGACTTATGAGGCGTCTGACTTATGAGGCTTACAATTGAATTATTCGGCCTCATTGGTCCGACACCTAATAAGTCCGACGCCTCGTAAGTACGACGTCGGAAAAAGGGGGGTATGAAGTGTCGGAGCTACATGTATGAGGCGTCGGAGCTATGAGGCGTCGGAGCTATGAGGCGTCGGAGCTATGAGGCGTCGGAGCAATGAGGCGTCGGAGCTATGAGGCGTCGGAGCTATGAGGCGTCGGAGCTATGAGGTGTCGGACTTATGAGCGGACCCCTGCAAGTTGTGGTCACAGCTGTTTTATCATTCACCTGGAGTCAAAGCATAGCTGTATCAAGTTATTAATAAATAGTCCGAGCTAGTCAATCCTGCTTTTATGGAATTCTTAACTGTTGAAAACAATCACTTGTTTGATTTTGACTGAAAGGACCACTTGGCACAGAATGAATGTTTGGGTTAATGCAACATTGTTTTAGCTGGCAAAATGTAAAGCCTGCTGACTCTGTTCATGAACACTAGGCCTAAAGCTACATTTTTTGTACACAACAGTCTTCTAAACAATCCTTCAAATTTTTTCAGAACCACTTTTGCCAATAGAGTTAGCCCCACACTTCATATTCATTTGAGGTTATCTTCTGTGAAGCATGGATAAAGCCCACAGCACAGATTTCCAATTCTACTGGTACACTGCTCATTAGGCTATCGCACATACAGATCGGAAAGGTGTGTGCTAAAAAGTCAGACTGATTTGACCGTACACTGGGCGACCTGATGAAATCAAACATGTTTGATTCTTTCACATCTGATTTCACCGGAAAAGTGTGCGGGCAGCACTCCGATTTCACCGGACGCGATATTTATCTTAGCAATTCAGATAAATTTACGAAGGCATTCACATGATTCACAATTGATGGCTGCCATTTTGTCATCATGTGACTGGTCATCATGTGACTGGTCATCATGTGACCGATTATAGAATAGAATTGGGCATGTGTGTGGGTAGCGTTGCAGTCTCCGCAATGGTTAAAAAATAAAAGTATTGGTGATCTGGTAAAATGTGAAAAGGTGTGTGGCGGACTTAACACTTCCTGCACAAATTCTGTAGAGCTAAGCTCAGCCCAATCAGGCAGATTGGGTCACGCTTCACTGCTCTCCACAGTGCTATTTTTTCTTGTTCAGTAACTCTCTGTGTGACAAGGTTACTTCCTAACCTTCTAAATCCTCTTTACAAATTGGAAGATTTTGCAGGATTGAGGCTATATTGCAAAGTGTGTGGCTGATTTTGGAGGATGCACTGTGTCAAGGTCTTGGGCCAGACCATTTTTGTTGTTTATGCTCAGCCATGCATACATTTAAACTTAGATTATACTTGAAATCCTCCACATACAGTGTGTCAGATTTGAACCTGGGTAGACGCATTGATTCAAAACAACTTTTCATTGAAGATTTTTTTTTTCTTGTTTCAGATCAAGAAGAATCTGGAGAACCAATCCAAAGGTTTTGGTTTTGTGAGATTCAAGGATTACAAAGTGCAAAGCTCAGTGGTATCACAGAGGCACAACATTGATGGTAGATACTGTGACGTCAAAATACCAGACTCGAAGGTAAGAACCAGAGTATCTTCATTGATGAGAGTCTTCCTAATAGAACAATCCTTGTCTTCATTTTAACAATTATTCTAATAGCATTGTCACTTTTACCATCGTCCATGTCGTCACTACCATCAACTCAGACAACGTTATCAACCCAATCGTTATCACCCCTTCACCACCATAACAACTATCACCCAGTCATCATCACTATGATCACCATTGCAGAAACATGTACATGTATCATTGCAGTCATTATTATACAACACCTGAATAAATCCCCGTCATCTGATTGGTGGGTCGTTGATCATATGTCATTGAATTATTCATCACAACGCACAGCGCGCTTGCGGCGCTCAGTGCACAGTGCAATGGAAGTTGTATTGCACTGTAAATAGAACTTCCATTGCATGGTTTGACTGCTGCCGTTGGTGGCGCAGTGGAACAGCTTTAAAACTTGCATAAATTGGATATAAAAGTTCTGAACTTGTTGACCTGTTTGAGTTCTGAACTTGTGGAACAGCTTTTAAATTGAGATAAATTGAATATGATAGTTTTCAACCTGTTGAACAGTTTACATAAATTAAATATGATGGCTTGGGACTTGTCGAACTTTTAAACAGTTTTAAACTTGAATAAATTGGCTATCCAAAGTCAGCCAATCAGATGACGGGGATTTATTCAGGTGTTATATTAAACAAATAATGAATGTTTCACGTTTGTGCAATGGAAAGAATAATTTCATTCGGTGACAGATGCAATTATTCTTACCATTGCACTCACAAACATTCACTGTTTGTATACCATCGTAACCACTATCACAACAATTAGCCAAATCATTATCATCACCAAGATCACCACCATCACAACAATCACCATAATCATCTAGGGCTGTCCATTTTCGAATAATTTAGTATTCAATTATTCGAAACTATGTTGGACCGAATATCCGAATATTCAAAACTCGACTCTCAAATTTACACATGCCAGCTGCAGCTGCAGGCGGCACCTGTCAAAAGCTGCACGCGCAAAGCGCATCGGTTAAAATTTGCGCGGGGTCTGATCCATGTTTTGGGCTGCAGGAGAGTTTTGCAGTCAGTATTTTATAACTGTCAGTGGTTTTAACCTGCTAAAAGGATAGATACGATGCCATCGACCAAAAAAGTTACTGTCAACAAAATGTGGCATCTGACAATGAAATGATTAAAATAACATCTTGGTCATGTGTTTAGATGCATAGTTTTTAATGTTTTGAATATTTGAACCAGCAAAAGCTATTTGAATACTCGGTTGATAATTGAATATTTGAATATTCGATATATTCCAGACAGCCCTATTATTAATATCAAAACTTCATCAACACTATAGCCATTATCTCAATCATCACCATTAGAATCACCACTATCATCTCAATCACTGGCATTAACTCATCCATAGCTAGTTTCACCAATTGTCATCATGATCATCACCGTAGCAAGTATCACCCAAATTATTATCAATATCATCAGCTGCACAGTTACAACTCTCTGTCAAATCATCATCACCATGATCTCTACCATAACAACTATCACCCCATTCATCATCACAGTAATCACCACCATAGCAACTATCACCCAGATCATTGCAGCTACTTCTCCAATCATCCTCAAAATCACCAGCATTCATTACCACAATCGTCACCACCAGAATCACTGTACCTCCCACTGCCATTCACTCTTCAAATTGGTATAATTGAGTCCTTGAGTCTTTTTTCTTTGTTTTAGAATTCCCAAGACTCCAAGAAGATGTTTGTTGGACGCATGCCGCAAGACATGACCAAGGAAGACCTGTATAACTACTTCTCTAAGTATGGTGAAGTCACAGATGTCTACATCCCAAAGCCGTATCGCTGTTTCGGGTTTGTGACATTCTTAAGGTCTGATGTGGCAACAGTTGTTGCCAGTGAAGACCACATTTACAAGGTAAATTAGTTTTTATTTTTGCTTTTCCTAACTTTGGATATGTATTGATCTTTTTTAGACTGTAGATATGACATTTACCTTTGAGGAAACACACATTGTGCTTGGGCCAATTTTGTGGATCTGTTGCTGAGCAAAAGCAAATTGCAGAGTTTATGTATTCAATTCTTATTTTAACTGGGTAGCCCATTCAGTGGAATCCACTGATCTCCCATGAGTCCCAGTAAAGAGAAGACAATGTGAAGAAATTACAGTTTTAGAGGTGGGAGGAAAAGCCCAGAAGAGTATTCTGAGGAAAACCCACGGAATCAGGTAGGGACTGAAAACCCAATCCACATATTGACGCAGGCGGGATTCGAACCCCGGTCACAGCGGTGGAAGGCGAGGAAAGTAACGCTACGCCAACCTGACTCCCCACATGGTAGTGGAAAGGTTTGCAAAACAGAAATTAACCCAAACAATGTACATGTACGAACCTGAAGAATCCATTAACCCTAACTCCCTAGGGTGATTTACTAGGAACCTTCCTCATCCTTGCAAATCCCAACACCATATGGTAAACTGTGCACATCAACAGTTGGACTCTGTTTATGTGTGGTATGCCTAACCCCACATAAAGCACAGTCAGTTTACTAGTGCAGTACTCATCCTAACAGATCCCAACAAACCCTGGTGTTGGAGTTTGGCTGGTTGGGGATCGTTAGGGTTAAACTATGCGGTGCTGGGCGTTTCGGGCAGTAAAGGGAGTAACTGATAAACCAGCCTCTACTGTATGTCAGGCAATGCGTATTTGCGCATACTGTTTCTCTGCTCATTTTTGCTGAGTGACAAAAATATTCTCAGTAGAATTTTCTGTCATGAAGTTGGGCCCTGGTTTAACTCCGTTTTATTCTGACCCCATTTTTTAATGCGTGTAGGGTACCAGTCTACAAGTGAATCGCGCTGAGCCCAAGAATCCTAAGATCAGAATGCAAGGAGATGACCATTACCCAAGTTATGGGTACGGAGGAGGGGGAGGTAGGTACTCCTTACTGAATACCGAAGCAGCATGGGCTGTGCCCAGGAAATGGGTACATGGAGGAGGGGGTACGTAACACAGTAGATACTCATGAATACCCAAGTGGCATGGGTTATACCCAGGACTTGGACATGGAGGAGGGGGAGGTAGGTAATCCATTAGATACTCCTGAATACCCAAGCAACATCGGCTTTACCCAGGAAATGGGTACGGAAAAGTGGGGGTAGGTAACCCAGTACATGTAGGTACTTGTCAATACCCCAAGCAACATGGGCGATACTGAAGACATGGGTATGGGAAGAGGAGGCAGTTAACCCAGTAGTACTTTTTAATATCTAAACAGCATGGGGTGTACCCAGGTCATGGGGGAGGGGTGGGGCTAATGGTTCTGTTTGTGACACATAATCAGAGGTTCAGGGATGCAAATCCAGCCGCTGACCGTATGTTGTGTCCTTGGGCAAGCTACATTACCCCAGTTGCTCTCGTTATCCAGCATTATTAAATAATTTCCATTTCAGCTTGGGACTTATATTAACTTGAGACTGACCTTACTACTAAAATCACCAACGGGGCGGTGGACTTGGGAAGGTTCATTGCAAGAATTTCAAGGAAAATAGAACTGATCTCAGATTTCTGTCTCTTTTCCCTTCAAGGATATTCGGACCAAGGCAGATACTACTCCCGAGGGGACTACCCCCAGAGTGGGCGGGGCCGAGGACGGGGAGGTGGCAAGATTGTCCCACGAGGCGGAGACGGGTACCGGGACCGAGACCAAGGTAGTATAGGGGGACCAGGGAACCAGGTCAATACGTCCAATGTTGGCGGGGGTATGGGAGGGGGCATGGGTGGGGGCATGGGTGGGGGTATGGGTGGGGGCATGGGGGGTGGTATGGGGGGTAACCCAGGCGGGCAAGGTCCAGGACAAATGGGCAACTTTCCGTGGAATCAGGCAATGTTGGCTGCGCTGAGCCAGGCAGGCTGGGGCATGATGAGCAATATGCTGGCGCAGGGTATGCAGCAAGGCATGCAGCAGCAGCAACAGCAGCAGCAGCAGCAACAGCAGCAGGGGAACCAGCCCCCGCAGCAGCAGCCGCAGCAGCAGTCACAGCCATCTCAGGGTTCCTTGTCGCAAGGCAGTCAGTCCTCGCAAGTGTCAAATCAAGTGATGCAGACACCAAACAGTAGCGGCGGGTACGGGTCCGGGCAGCAATCCTTAGGATGGGGGTCTAGTCAGTCTAGCGTAGGGGAGACAGGAAGTCCTGGTTACTTAATGGGGGAAAGTAAGAGTGGAGGCAGTGGTTGGTAGAGAGGTACCAGAAGTCATGGTCCAAGACTGGATTTGGATTCTGTTTCTCTGAATGCTGCTGGTCAGATCCTTGGCAAGCATGGTACAGTTTGTGCGGTGGCAGAGGACAAAGTCTTGGAAACTTTGGCACCGGGAACCAAACAAATTCTGAGCATACCTCATGCACACATTAGATTAACCCTAACCTCCCTTGCATTTTTGTTAGGATGCAACCTCAATTCCTGCAAAATCCTCCAAGTTCCTCCATGCAAAATTGCATACAGCCTCAATCTTCTAATATCATCCGTTATTTTTTTAAATGTGGTCCTTGGAGGGGTGCCCACTGCCTCAATGCTGCAGAATCCTCCATTAGTCACTGTCAATATGTTGAGGCAGAGCCAGTGACATCCCGGTGCAGTGCGGAGGATTTCAAGTACAATGTGGGCCTAAATTTATGCACGGCTGAGCATAAACAACACAAGGTCCGGCCCAAGACCTTGACACAGTGCATCCTCCAAAATCAGCCGTACTTTTTTGCCATTTTGCAAAGAGGATTACGGAGCATTTTGGGAAGGTAAGGGTTAAATATATGGCATGTAAGGTATGCTGTGAATTTCGTGGGTGCGGGCGCCAAAGTTCCCAAGACTGAATGTGATTCCTCTAGTTGAATGTACTTTCTACTGCTGCGTCTCACTTGACCAAATTAGTCAGGGTGCTGCAGCATTAGGAGAATCAGATCCAAAGCTGTCTGAAACCAAGACTACTTGTATGAACGATCCCAAAAAGACAACTCAGAAGACTTTTCCCATGCATCTTGCCATCTTACTTTGGTGCTTTGTGCTATTAGTTAATTCGCGATTAAAACACACACTCAGGTTAGTGATCTCTATTGAAATCAATGAAGTTCTTGTAAAGCATGTAGCACAACTAATTTTGAAATGTAATGTTAATACGATCGCTGAATTTTGAAGGTCGGAATGTACCTTCAAACAGCACCTTCACTGTACGTGTCAAATGACAGCAAAGGCACCATTCTATTTTGATATCGATCGGGCAGTGTAACACTCAAACCTACATTGTTGTAAATACAATTGTAAATATTATCAATGTTTGGCAAAAAGTAGCGTTTCATCTTTCATGGCATCTTATTTGCTGGAGATAAGGGTGGGAGTGGAAGGGGAAAGGAGGGGGGGGGGGTTTGAGGGAAACTGAAGGGGGCTAAATTGGGGTTAATAGGCTTTATTCATGAGTCGGCCATATTAAATTGAAAGCAAGGAAAAATTTTCATTTTTGGAACTTGCGAATAGAAATCAAAGTAATGAAATACAGTTAATTACAAATTAATACCAGTCTACTCTGGTGAATTATAGAAAAATTGTGATTAATAATACGCTAATGTTTTTAAACCACATTTTAAAAAATATTCAAAGCGAGGCTTGGACCGCATAAATAGTCTGGCACCATCCCATTCACCCAGGCCTATTAACACATGCGCGATACAACTGTGTCGCGCAGTAATGTCACGAACATATAAGTGATAAGTTGCGCGATTTTTGCAATTAGCATGATACGTAGCACGACTTCATCGCATAGATGTAAAGGTGCTCTTCATTTTGTGCGTGTATATAAATACGCGTGACATTAACACGCGACAAAATTGCGTATGTGAAAATCAAGTTCTGGGAACACAATCAAAAATGCATGGCGTCCTTTTGAATAAGGTCTATTAGAGCAGGGACTGTGGGTTGGGTACCGGTAGTAGTGGGTTTTTTTTTGGGGGGGGGGGGGGGATTCTGCACACTGGATTGGGGTGGGTTGGCGGCGATGCATGTATTTAATGTCTTGTGGTCAGTACCATGTTACACGCGTTAACTTTAACATAATATAAATTATGCCGTCTAATTACGTATTTGTTCTGTAGAAATGTGTGCTATCAAGGAATGCAGTACTGGTACGTGTTCCGCTATAACTGTATAAAGAGATGGCAGAAATCATTTGCAGATAGTGGAATGGATGATAGGAGTAATCTAGAAAGTGAGAAACAACCAGTAAGAGGTCTGATAAAAACAGTGACAAGAATAAAAGGAAGTTAAGAGGGCTAATGAAAAGGCAACCAGAGAGACGTGGCATATTTCAAATGATCTTCCCACTAACTCTTGTATTGTAAAGGACCGGAATGTACATTGGTGTATGTATGTATGAGGCACATAGATTGTGATAGGTTAAGAGTTAATGGATTGAAGATTGACTAGCAGATGTATTGGTGAGGAATTGCATTCATGTAACTTGTTGTAAGTAATGGGGAAAAATGTAATGGGCAATTCCACGGTTACTCACGTTACATTTTTGATGTACTTTTGAGTTTCCTTGGGCTGTAATTACCTTACTGAAAAGGTTTGAGAGCCGTTATATTCCCATGATAGATAGAGTAGACCTAGACCTACCTAAGCACCAAAGATGACATCCAGAAAAATGTGTTATGTATGATAAACAAGACGCACAAAATCGGTTACTCAAGTTACATTTTCATAACGTGAGTAACCGATTTTGTGCGTCTTGTTTATCATACAGAACACATTTTTCTGGATGTCATCTTTGGTGCTTAGGTAGGTCTAGGTCTACTCTATCTACCATGGGGATAACAGTTCTTAAACCTTTTCAGTAAGGTAATTACAGCCCAAGGAATCTCAAAAGTACATCAAAAATGTAACGTGAGTAACCGTGGAATTGCCTTAATGCAGATTCAAGGAACTGAAAGTTATCCGGAATCAAGGTACTGAATGTTTTACTTGAAATGATGGGACAATGGGAATGCCTTGAAAGCGAGAGCCAAGCTGTCACGCCAGAATTTTATATGTGAAGATTGTCAGTTTTACATGAACATGTATCTTGGCACTGAGTGCAAAGTGGTATTATGCATAACACTGTGGGATTATGTAGTATGTGGAATGATCATTGCTGGATGATTTCAGTGAAGTTCACTTCCAGAGAAAGAATCTCGCTCGGACAGAACCTTCTAGCCAGGGCAGTGAATAAATGGTTGTGTGTGCTCATCAAGTATTATATACACGTAAGCTGTGAAAACTGTTGCGTCCAAAACACTAATGAAAGAATGTGACTTAAAAGGCGGTAACATCAAGATTCAACCCATTGTTACCGCTTGTTTAATCTTCCATGTTGAACAGGTGCTCGTAGTGTGTGTTAGTTTGAGCCTTTTCATCATTTCTGTCTGGAAACAAAGCTATAAAAAGAGAAAGATTCAGCACTGTTCACTCAAAAAAGGATGTATCAAATGAGTGTAAAAAGGCTCTTAACCCTATTAGGACCGGCATATTTAGGGTCTCTTGGAAGGGGAGGGAGCACAATGTACACATCTTAAGTTTGATATGCTTCGGCCAATTTTCCTAAAATTTAACAGGAATGTTGCCTAGCCAGTACGTCAATTGATTGTGCTGCAGCGACGAGCCTAGAGCATTTGAAAGCTATTACAAAAAGTTTCGGAGGAGGCACATCATGCTCCCCCCCCCCCCCCAACCACCACCACCTCCCCTCCCCCTCCACCATCACCGCCAACCCCCTCCACCACCCCCACTGCCACCCCCCTCCATTACCACAACCCCCCCCCCCAACACCACCTCCCCCTCCCCCACCACCACCTCCCCCTCCCCCACCACCACCACCGCCCCCCCCCCCCTTTCCCTCCGTGGTTCTGATAGGGTTCTTATGCAGCTGTCATAAGTGTAGATAGTGTAGCATTCTGAGGGTTGGTGCATTTAATACTTCCTGATCAGTGAGAGACCATGTGCAAAATTTAACGAATCATGAAATATATTTTCAATAGCCACTGCCTCACGTACATGTATGTATGGAAATGGACGTTGCCTTTATTTGACCATTCCGGCCTGTCCTGTTGAAAACAATAGGACAGTTTTCGAAAGAGGGTGAAAAAGAAATCTCGTGTATGTTAATGCTCAGCCTGTGTCTCATCAAAGGTATTTCCGTATACACTGAAAGTATCTGTAAAGGGATGTGAGCTGGAATTTGCCAATATGTGTCAAAGACACGACTTCACACATACACAGGCCAGCTCGGTGCAACCATAATTCAACACGCACTGCAATGGCCCACATGAACACAGTGTATCGCTATGGCGGTTGTAAACCCAGGTTTTATGATTGTTTTGAATGACCTCTGGGATAAGAAACTAAGTTCAACTGTGGTTTTAACTTGTGCGTTGGCAGTCTGCTGCAATGTGCTTAACCATTTTCAGGTACTAATTTGAGAAAGTGATCATGTGTGTTAAACTGTTTGGTCTAGAAACTTGGGGATTGTTGAATCGAGATTGCCCTACTATCCAGCTGTTTAACCATGTAAAAATGTTCCTGGAAAATCTGACTTCTAGACAGATTTATGGCTGGTCATTCTGGCCCGGGCAGGAGCGTGCTCACAGGCATACACACAGGCTTTTGTACACACATCAGAAACTATCCAGGCCAAAAAATTAATTTACATTATATTTTTATCTCCAAAACTGTCGTGTATGTATTGATATTTGTTTTTCCAAGATCGCTTACTGACTGATTTTTGAAAGATTTTAAAGATGCAAATTCAAGCCAATATTCCTCAGCTCACTGGAGCTCTCAAATCATGCATGTAAAGAGGCTGTCCACAAACGTGGCACTTGACAAACAATAAAACCATTTGTCTGTAATACACAAGCAAAATTACATCACTAACATTTTATTATCAGCTTCTCGAGACAGCTCACATTTTTATCAAATAAATGCTAATTCAGATATTCGGTGGATGATCCAGTACTGGGGTACTCAGTATATTTGGCACAGCCCTAGCGTGAACCGTTGTTGAGGACGTGAGCCTGACGCTTCTGCAGGGTATGGATTTGTGCACTGGAGATTTTTTGCCTCGTTTGAGTTTTCTCCCCCAAAAAACTTGCTCAGCCTTAAAAGTCTGTGTTGTGTACACAATGTACTAGAAACTGCCATTTTAAATCAAAAGGCTGTGGATGAGTTTGTCAGAATTGTAGTTGATGTGTTAGTAAAGCCTGCTTGCAATAGTGAGAAGCATCCGTAAAGAATGTATTTCAATTTTCGCTTCAGTGTTAACATGTCTGAACTAGAAAGCCATGCTGTCAGTGTGGATGACCAATAAAATCAGTGCGACGCTGTCATGTGACCATTACTGCGAGTTTGTGTTATTAGTGTGCGATTCAGTATTTTCTGGTTTTGAGGCGATTTCCAGTGTGGTAAAGAAATAAAGGATTTTGGATTTGAGGTTAGGTGTGAAGGAGCTTCGATGACCGATTAGAGTGAAGAACTGCATGAGCATCAAGTGAGTATTCAAGGGTTGGAGCTGTGGGATTCTGCGAGCAACGTTTCAGTTTACAGTGTTTTTGCCATACTCGAAAGGAGTGAAATTTTTTTTTATTTTATTCTTGATATACAATGTACAGGATGTGGAATTGCTTTAATCGTTGGTGATTTGGTTTTAACTTTCGAATGTAAGCTTTTGTTTTCAGGTAGCAGACTACAGGTAAGTTCATTTCTCTGTTTTTGTCTTTATTAAATAAATGTTATATATTTATATTTTATGTATTTATATTTTATGTGAAATTTTCATTGTAAGGCCAAAAAAAATAAGAAGTCGGTCTCTGGTCAGCGCGCGCGTCGATTTTAATCATGCGCGTCGATTTTTTTTTTCAAAAATGTTCCGCGGTAGCTCCAACAGCGCCCTCTATTTCCGCACCTCAATTTTTTTTTACCAAAGAGCACCAAGGAATGGGAAATTGCACCAAGGCAAATGATCGAAAGCACCAAGGCAAATTATGGAGGACACCAATGTACATGAGGACACCAAAAAAGCAAAATAGTACCCACCTTGTCTGTACAATCCGAGCTTGAAGAAAAAAAAAAAAAAGGAAAAAAAAAAAAAAAAAGCCGCGTGGCCGCGTCAATTCCGGAACTTTGGTCTGCCCAGAGACCGAATATTTTTTTTTTTTTGCCTAATATTTCTTATTTCTCAGAAGGTTTAGGACTGTTCATTTTCTTCAAAGAATAATGAATTTTAATATTGATGGTATTGTACATTGTATGTGATGCAGTCTTCATATAAGAAATGCCCTTTTTCTAAATATTTTATTGAATGGAAAACTGAACAGAGAAAGTTGGAAGACAGTTTTCCTACTGTATGCCAAAAAAGTGTGAGAAAATTGTTGGATGAAAAATGGAAATTCTGTGCAGTAAGCTCTTTCTGCTCAAAAGTCTTAAAAGTGAGTTTTATGTGATGTTCATGGCAAAACTAGGCTGTTCTTGGAATCGTTGAAATAACATTCAACTGCAGCCCACAAATTTTAAGAACTCATTCATAATGTCAAATGTCAGATTTTACCATGTCTTCTCTGTATGATTGTGTAATCAAACTTATAATGTCATAACTTTAATTTACAACAAAAGAGTGAAGTAGACGATTGTTAGCTGGGAAGTGCCTGGTTTTGGCATGGACTGGCAAATATTGCAGTCAATTTCCTTTTCTTTTTCTGTTTGATAAGACTGGCAGGTCTCATTTTAAATGAAGAATAAAAAAAAAAAGAATCAAAATTGAAGGAAATTGTTTTGTTTTTATTTATTCTCAAAGTCAGAATGTTTGAACCTGTTTTGTCATGCTAGACCTAATGTACTATTAAGTCAGATGAAATCGGATTAAAGTTCTCTTCCCATTCTCTTCAACATATTTTCCCCAACAACTTTTCAATTTGTTATGTATTATATGGAAAAAGCTACTTTTTGTGTCACCTAAATGAAGGGGTTTTTTTTGGAGGGGGGGGGGGGGGACATCAGTCCTAAATTCTATATGACCGTATCTCTTACGTGTGCTTACCATGGACCACTTGCGGGGGAGTCGAACAAAGGTAGAGGTACCCCGCAAGTGAAATCTTTAGATATGGGGACAAAAGGACAACATGCTCTTGCCACGAAATTGTCCATCTGCTGGGATGTCCGTGAAACTTGGATGCAGTGACCCTTGGGTGCACGGTGTGAAGACACAATTCTTCATCGGATTGCAGAGGTCAAATGTCACGTGGGGGTCATTGTTCAAATATGCTTCAAACATTTCTACAGAATTCGATGGATATTAAGGTCACTTGGATGGAGTGATCCTTGGGTGGGGGTTCATGACAACTCTTCCAAAATTGGATGTCAAAGGTCATCTAGGGGTCAATTGAGGTCATTGTTTAAAAATGCAGATAATGTGACTTTATAAAGAACACAAAACATAGGGATCTACCGCGAAGAAAGGCGACACGTGCGATCCGCGGGATCACTGGTTTCAATTTCTATCTGAAAGTATGTGTTTATTTTGGGGTGCTTTGCGTCCACTAACGCGCAGAGAAAGGTATATGTCTGTTGTGCTGCAAATAATTCAAAATGCGTAATGTAAATATCCAAAGCTAAACATAAGTGGATTTTTTTTTCGATGTCGCATTCAAAAGTGAATCACTTTTTTTTTTCTATTGCTAGAAAATGGCAATTTTTAAACAACGTCTACTTGCTTAAGGGAAAGACAAAAATAGCATTGGGAGAGCACTGAAAGAGCAACTTTAAATAGAATGGGAGCTCAATCTGTTCAAAACTGTTCAATTTGTTCACCAACATGTTTCCAAGTACCAAATGCAATAACACTGGTGATGGCGACTTTGTATTTTATTAGATTTACTATTTTTTTTCTTCTTGTTGGGGGGGGGGGGACTTTTGAAAAAATTTGTTTAAAGGTAATAAACACCATGTACAACATTTGCTTTTGCTATCATTTTCAAAAATGGATGGATTTTGGGGTTAGTGTGTTATAGCAATTATCGTTAAACTGACCCGTTTTAAAGTTTTGTGTTCATGTCTGCTGGAAAAGCCACACAAAAAATGCTGTTCTTGTAGTCTGGTTCCCTGATCCTACTTCGGACGAAACGGAGCAATTTATAGACAGCGGGGAATTGTCAGGTTAGGGAATCAGACTAGCTGGCTTGCACTCGTTCACTGATGTGTAACAGATTGCAAACAAAATGTGGACTAACTAAATTTGGTTAATTGGGGGCAGTACTTTTTTCCAACATATGCCACCAGACCATCATTGGAAATTGATACAAAACTTCCACTGTTCTTGAAAATGACAGCACACCAGGCGCCAGGATTTTCACAGGATGCTTGAGATTCACTTACAGTCAACTAAAGTATTTCATAACAATTTGGTAGTTTTTTTTTCGTTTAATGTTTACAAATGTTTTACATTAACTTTAACTGTGACCAAGGGCATATCCAGGTTGTGTGTGTGTGGAAAATGCAAAATGTTGCATATACAGTGTAATTGGTTGAAAGCACTAGTGGCAGTTGTGCTTGCACTTTTGTTCCTTAAAGGGAATATACAACATTTGCAAACAAAAAAAAATAAAAGTACAAAGTTTTTACGAAATACCTTACTAGGATGTTGGTAAATGACAGTCTAAAGCATTATGGCACCTGTAAAATTATGGCACTTGGTGTCGAGTCATTTTCAAGAAAATGATATTTTTCTATACATTTCCAACGGTGGTCAGCCGACCACCGTTGGAAAAACCTAACTATTTTTCAACTACAGCTTCAAATTTACACTTTTTTTCAGTCCAAATTTTGTTTGCTATTGGTTACATGTTCATGAACGGGTGCAGGCAAGCTAGACTGGTTCCCTTATCTTAAAATTTTCCGACATATATAATTGATCCATTTTATCTTTAGTGGAGTCAGGGAACCAGACTACATAAACAGTTGTGTTTTTCTTGGTTTTCAAGCATTTTCGAACGCAAAACTTCAAACATGTCAGTTAAATAATATTTGATCTATTATGCTAACCCCTCAAATAGTTCATTTCTGAAAATTACAGCAAAAGCCAATGATGTACATTCCCTTTAAAACATAACTAAAATTGGCAAAATGTTGGGAGATATGCCAATATCCGGAAATTCAATACACATGTACTTCAATTTGCACATGATGCGACAGTGAGCTATTAAAGCTCAGTATTATTTGAAAATTGTTAGCAATCACCAAAGAATGGACCTTGATACTGATTGTTGGCAAATAACTTAGCTATCGACATCAAATGACAGAATTATTTCTCATATTACGTTGCTATTGTTTTAATTCCCTGCATTAATTAATACCAAATACATACTTAATAAATGAATATAGCCGGCAATACACTGACTTAAATATGCATGTTATATCATAATTAAAATTAATGTTGCATATACTTCACGTAACAAAGTTGTCCCAAACTAAAATTGAGAAAGGATTAAGCTGTATTTGTTAGCCCTTCACTGAAAACTAGGAAACATATTATTTAAAAATCCAGGTACATGAATTTAAAAACAAAGTCTATAGTTGGGGGTTGGATTTAAAAACAAAATATAAAAAAACTACGCTTTCTTCCTCAAGAGCAATTTCCTTTGCCAGCAGACTAGTAATGCAGACTAAATTATAAAATTTGTGGGTAACACCATGTGGAAGATATTTCTTGTTGAAAGAAGTGTGGTTCTGAAAAGAACCGGTTCTTTTCAGAACCACACTTCTTCCAAGAAGAGATATCTTTCCCAATGGTGTTACTACACGCACATTTTTTAATTTATCTCATCCGCCATGCAAAGCTTCAAGTCATATATAATGCAGACTAGTAATGTTATATTAAAAACAAAAATGTGCACATTGCTATAGATGTCATTGTATACATGTACTTCGTTTTGAACCCCTGTAACAATAACGTGATGTTTATAGATAGCACTTTTATACCAAAGTATCCAACCGCTTTACAATCATGACAATTATTACCCCTGTTCATTACGCCATATATGGGGAGAGACTTTGTATTATTTTGACCTTTGTAGACATGCCTTTCACACTATCTAAAATCTCTGTGTTCTGGGTCCAACACAGGTTTTGGGAACCCTTTGTACATGTACATGAGAAAGAATCCAAAACATGGCTTGAACACAGGTCAGGCTTTGTACACGAGTAAAATCAAACCCTGGTCAAGACCATAGTTGAGAGGCTCTACGTGGATATAAAACAAAATCTTTAGCTGACCCTTGTACAGTCGAACCCTGATAAGAAGACCACTGTTAATACAAGCAAATTATAATACAATACACTGCTTATAACAAGCAAAAATGTTAGGTCCCAAGTCTTTGTTTTCCTTTGTTTTCCATTACTGAATAATACAAGGTACCTGTTATAACAAGGTAATTTGTAAAGTCCCAAGCACCTAAGGGTGAATGCAGGTATGCCACGTATGCAGTGCAGGTGGCCCCCACTTATGGTGGGCCCATGTTGATTTCAACATGGGCAGGCAAGACGGGTGTGAAAAAGGCTTTATGATTCGGCACCGCCATCGGAATTGGCCGAGGTCACATGATCTCTCTGTCATGTCACCTTGGCACAAATAGTCATCACAATTACCCCAGCAACTTTCTCATGCTGTTTTCGTCCTATTGTACAGTGAGCATCAGTACTGAAAAACCACCGACACTTCAATTGATATAGATGCAGTAAGTTTGTATATTTGTAAGTTTGCATATTTGTAAACAAATGTGACATGGTCTATACAATTAGTGACAACTTGTAACCCATCCCATGTGACATCACTTCTACCCACTCTTATAAACACCACTATTGTGCATACTTATAAACAAATTCTATTAAAAAAAACATATCTCCTGAATACTTATTTGTTCCCCTTACTACCTTGATTACATCATTTCATTTATATGATCACTCTAATCATTTTCAAAATAAAGTAATAGTTCATTGCTTATATATTTAACCAGATCTTAGAAAATGAGTGTATGTGTTTGGGATACCTTCAAAAGGCATTCAAAGAATATTAACAGGTTTCATTGTGGAATAAAAGACTGACTTTCCTTAGCTTTCCCTTTTTCATGTCTTGTTTCAAAGTTGTGCTCAAACAAGTAAGATTTTCAACTTGTGTTACATACAAGAACTGGTCACATAAATACATACTCCAATACAACTCAATAAATACACCTATACATATAATTGATAACAAATCTGTAACTTACTTACTTTACACCAAAAAAAAACGCCCAATTTGTGTTTGAGATGCTATAGAAGTATACATGTGCATTGAATATAAAGGAGAGATTAATACAGAAAGATGCAATGTTTAGTCAGAGTGTTAACAATACATGAGGCAGCTGCAGATAATTATTGGAAGAATTTATGTACAAACAGACGTAATAACCTAAGCAGAGATTCAGTGTTGTTACACATACAGAAAACATTAACAAAGACAAAGCATTACCTAAATCTGACATCAAATACATGCTGAGTGAATCTGTCATATGTTGTCCCTAACAACATTAATTACAGAGTAAAATCAAGATTGTTCCC
The DNA here is from genome assembly GCF_015706575.1 of Patiria miniata. Classification (NCBI taxonomy): domain Eukaryota; kingdom Metazoa; phylum Echinodermata; class Asteroidea; order Valvatida; family Asterinidae; genus Patiria; species Patiria miniata. Next base: position 17,810,213 of record NW_024037076.1, on the reverse strand, counting down.
TAAAAATATTAAGATTCAAGCACCTTTCTCATACTTTGCACAAGTTACTAAGTGAGTAAATAATAAAAACCTTACATACATTATGAAGAGATATAAAAGTAAAAACTAACTGCAAAGCAATACTTCAAAAATATATATTTTTTAGGCCTATAGTTTTTTGTCAAATGCACCATAACCTTCAAAAGTTTATGTTTCCTCAGTTCAGTATATAAATGATTACTTATTGTTTGAAATATACAAATCTGAAAATTACAAGTTGGGCTGTGTTTTCTCCAAAAAATAATACAAGATCAACCTAGTAACTTTCCCATAAACAAAATTTTACAGTTGAATCACAGACATATGAATTACTTTAATTTGCTTTATATCCTACGCCACTTCAACAGATAATGCTACATATTTCATTCGCATACTTAATTACAATCACACTCTAAATGTCCACTATATTCGGTTCTGGCTAGTGCTTTTACCTGCATTATAATATTTTTTTTACAGAAATCGGTGTAATAATTTCACATTCTATGGCCCCACTGGTTGTGTACATTGTACACTACCATAGTTTGTAAGTGGAGTTTTGTGAATCTGGCATGCAAGCTGGAATAGCCCTATTTTTTTTTTTAATTGAAATCGCTTCCAAATTACATGTACAATGCATAGATACTTACATTTGTTACCTTAAAACTGTATTTGAAAAAGTTAACTACACAGTCATGCTTATAGCCACTTTGCTTCAATGATATCTCTATAAAAAAAACTTGCACCAATTTTTGTATGCCTATTATAGAAATATCTATACTTAAATACAACGTTACAATATAGCTGGCTATGTATGTTGACGATTTCCCTGTGAATTACTTTTGTGATATAAATCTACAGTTTTTGTTACAAAGTCGGTAAAAGTATATGTACTTTGTGATTTAGTTACTCATTACACATATGAAGTACAAATATATATATATACAGCGAAACCACTCAACCTTAATATAAAAAGTAATTTCTAATTTACAAAAGGGGCACTTACATTTACAAATTTGCAGTGATTCAATAAACTTTTTAAGCCAGTTCTTGAGATGGCAATACTACCTAAATGGAAATCATTTACCATTTTAAACACAATTCTAAACAAAAACAGTCTGGTAGTTTGTTAAGGTTTTTTAGTTAACTAAGTACAACTTTCAAATCATGTTAACAATATATACAAGGGCACAACGATCCTGAACTTTTTTTCAGGTGCATAAAGATGGATTATCAATCGCATTGCCAATGGCTCTATCATTTTGCTGTTATAAAGTGCACATTTTTGGAGGCAACTGCCTACTTGAAACTAGCAGCAATAAACTACATGCTGCTTGGAGTATTAAATACTCAAATCAGTTCTTTTTGTCCATCTAAAAGTGCCCAACATCAAAGAGCTCTTCTTGCCATGAGGCCAAGTCAGGGTCTGAGTGTGAAAGCCTGCTGTACTTGGACTGCTGGGTGTGGCTGATTTCTTGCTTCTTCACCAGCTTGGCATACCTGATCTCTGCCGAGAGAGCTGGCATGGATCCAGCATCCACCATCAGCTGTTCCGGAGCAGGGTGTCTTCTGCTGCTCCCCAGCTTGGTGTAGGGATATGCAGTTGAGTAAGATGGCGGCGATGTGACAGTGGTATTGCTGGTGGTGGATCTGTAGAGATCCGGCTCCGATCTTGAAAGCCGATTGCTGTACCTGTCTCGTTGCCAATTGCCATCGTCCATGTTAATTCTGTAGCCAGTGAGACGAGGGGGCCCATCGGGGAGGACGACTTCAGACATACTCAACTCTTCCCTGACTCGCTGACGGTCGATTTTGATGACTGAGTGCCTCTTGCGAGGTGGCTCACCAGGCATCCAGGATGCATCTTGTGGGGACCTACTTGGCTTGGAAGGTGCAAAAAAGGGCAGGTCAAATGAGTAGACATCGCAGTCCCCATACACAGTGACATCGTCGTCATCAGAGCTGACATCAGAGTTGGTAGATGAAGTTGTGAAGTCGGTGGGACCTCCTCGCCAGAAGTTTGGATTCTCGTGCAGGAATGGATCAGTGAAATCCATCACAGCACTGAATGATTCAGTGTCAGAGTCTGAATCAGTTGTGTCTACTTCAGACTCAGGATCCTGGGATGTGGATGTTGATAGGTCACTTCTCGGGGACCACTTTGGCGGTTGGCTCAGTTCACGATGCTTCTCGATCATCTCCGACAGTCTGCTCATTGGCAGTACAGATTCGTCATCACTTGGGATCCCATCTGACAGAAGATCAGAGAGACGGGTTACCATACCTCGTGGTATTGGTAGCAATTCAACAGGATGACCATCCTCAGAGGACAGGAAAACTGGTGACATCCTACCAGGTGTGTGTGATGGGGATTGTGATGGAGATAAAGAATGGACAATGCGGGCACCAGGTCTTGGTGATCCCTTCTTGTCATATGGAACATTCAGCCTGTATGCTGAGGTCTCCCGCTTGAACCAATCACCTTCCTCAGTTGGTGTTGGGAAATCTTCATCATCCATTATAATATTTGGAATGCTTTCTGTTGGTGTATGCTCAAGATTCATGAAGTGTTGACGACCTCTATGAGGGCTTTGTGGAATGTGGCTAAATTTTGAGTGGCTGGAGTATTCAAACCTGGAGGACTGATGAGCATATTCCGGTGGGCTGAATGGTGAACCATTTGGTAGGTCTGGTGTCTGAGGTTCATCATCCCTGTTTACAAAGTAGCCAACCAAAGTAGCCTGGTCATCTGTCACAATCACCTTGGAAAGTCGGAGGTCACGACGAATCTTCTCCAGCTCTGACATTTCTGGTAAACTGTCAGATTCGGTGTCTGACAAGATTGGAGATGTGATTGGGGGTGTGGATTCTACAGGTTTCCCTTGCTCTAGAATGCTTGTGCGAGAAAAGAGTGATGTGGAAGGATCTGAAACACGAGTCGTTGGTGTTGATGTCCTGAACGCACTGGTGTAGGTTGTACCAGCTGCAGTTGTTTGGAGCAGAATCATCCCACACCTTGGTGGCATGGATTGTAGGACGTCTCTCGTGAATCGACTACTTGACTCGTACGATGACTCATAGGAGCTCCTGTATGAGGTCCTTGACACAGTTGGTCTGATTGCGTCCAGGTCTGTTGACTTCATGGGGACATAGTCCAACCTTGCAACCAGTGGTTCTAAAGGACTCTTGGCTTGATGAGTGGAGCCTGGTCTATCATTGAAGCTGTATGAGAATTTGGAACTTGTGGGTTCTGCTGAAGTATTGGGCGAGGTGAACATTGGTAGTGTTTGCTCTGCTGGTGGAACCTTCTCTCCTGTTATTATTTCTGTAATGTAAGCACGCTCATTAGGTGCATCTCTCGTTTGGACTGTGTAAAATGGTGCATGGACTGGATCTTGCCTTTGAGGGCTGATTATATCAAATGTGAGGAATGACAATGGAGAATTGGCCTGCTCTCTAACCACTGGTTTGGCCTGGAGTCTCCTGTCTGTCACGTCCATGCTTCGCTCGTATTGTACTGAACTGTCTTGCTGCTTGACAGAGATCTTCTGAGTGGTTTCATACGGTTCAATGAGTTCCACCTGAGTTGAATAATCACCTGTCTCTTGAGGTTGAGTAGAAGTGCTCTTATCAAAAGTCACAGGCTTGACTTGCATTGTAGTGTCTCTGTGGAATACAGGTTCAGACTGGCAGGTTGCATCCATCTGATCGGTGACAGTTTGTGTATTCTCAGATCTTATGAGGGGATTTTGTGTCTGTACATATGTTTGATGTATCTTCGTGACTTCCATCGATGTACCTTGCTCATCAGTGTCTGGTTGTACCTGGCACAGAAATCCAACTGTCTGAGGATCATGAGAGAACTGGACAGACACATCTGACTGGCTTGGTTTGGCTTCGTACTGATCGCACTTGTCCATCTTCTGCACCACAACTTGAATTCCAGACTCACGACTTGGCTTTTCACTTGGTGTTGTCCCACGATGGGTCATGCTTGGCTGGGCTTGCACTGGGGCATCTGAAGTTCGAACATTGTCTGGCGTAGTTCCACACTCAACTGTGTACACCTTGGTCTGTGTGATGCCATCAACCGGTTTGCTTGGTTTATCATACTGTGACGATCTATCTTTAGTAACTGTGCTTACTTGAGTAGGAGCATCATGTAGGTTTTTCATGACTGGGGAGGTTCCACGGTCCAGCATTAGTGGCTTGACTGGTTCTGCCTTATACTCAGAAGGCTGGTACATCACAGGTGCCTCGGTCCTTACCTCATGGATTGTTTCCTTGATGTACTCTTGTTCCAGCTCTCTGCGAATTATTGGCTCTAAATCACTTCGTACCCGAGGCTCAATTTCTCTTCTGATCTTAAACTCCAAGTCATCTCTTGTACGTTCTTCAAATTCGAGCCTTATTCGAGATTCAAACTCAACCTTTAATTCTTCTTTGATCTCAATCAGGATTTCTTCCTTGTATTCTTCAATGAACTCCTCCCGGAGCTCTTCACGAACTGTGATCTCAAGCTCTGTCCTCAGTTCATCGCGTACCTCCATCTCAACCCTTGAATTTACCTCATGTTGGACTTCATGCAGAAGTTCCTCTCGTACCTCCTCCCATATCTCCTGTCGCACCTCCTCCCGTATCTCCTCTCGTATTTCACGTATCACTTCCATCCTGATTTCGTTTCGGATTTCTTGACGGACTTCTGTATCATCAATTGGACTGAAAGGCTGCAACCGTGTTGGGGATGCTGAAACCTGCTGGACCAAAACTGGCTTTATTGGAGATTCTGCGATGGGGCTTGTGTCCTGAAGAATCTTTTCAGGTGCCATGTTGATGGGGGAGCTTGCCCGATCAAGACATGCAGCTTTGGACTCAATAGACTGAGTTGAGATGTCAAGATGCTGGGCACGATACTGTACCATAAAGTCCATAGTTTTGATGCTCTGCTCGTACTGTGTAGTCTCATGGCGCTGGGTAGGAATGACATGGATGGATACATCCCTGTTTTGAGGCTTGGTTGATGTACCCTTTTCAAGAGACTGTGGGCTCATCTGAACAACTTTATCAGCAGAGCTCACCCTGTCATACTGAGTGGGAATGTAATGTTGGTCAACCTTTGTTTGCACTGCCATCTGGTTCTTTCGTACTTCTTCTCGTACCTCCTCCCGTATCTCCTCTCGTATTTCATGTATCACTTTCATCCTGATTTCATTTCGGATTTCTTGACGGAGCTCTGTATCATCAACTCGACTGAAAGGTTGCAATCGTGTTGGAGATGCGGAAACCTGCTGGACCATCACTGGCTGGATTGGAGATTCTGTGATGGGGCTGATGTCCTGAAGAATCTTTTCAGGTGTCATGTTAATTGGGGAGCTGGCCCGATCTAGACATGTAGCTTTGAATTCAATAGACTGCGTTGAGATGTCAAGATGCTGGGCACGATACTGTACCATGAAGTCCATAGTTTTGATGCTCTGCTCGTATTGTGTAGACTCATGGCGCTGGGTAGGAATGACGTAGATTGATACATCCCTGTTCTCAGGCTTGGTTGATGTCCCCTTCTCCAGGGACTGTGGGCTCATCTGAACAACTGCATCAGCAGAGCTCACCCTGTCATACTGAGTTGGGATGTGACGTTGGTCGACCTTTGTTTGCACTGCCATTTGGTTCTTTCGGATGGCCAGTGGCGAGGTCGTTTTAGCAACTGCATCTGGCTTTGCCTGAGTCTGCATGTCTGAAGTTGGTGTTGATTGTTTCAGAGTTGATGTCCCTTGTTCCAATGTTTCAGGTTTGGCTTGAGTGGAAGTAGGTGTGCTGTCTACCTTGCAAGTCATGCCAGCATCTGTCATCAGTGGTTCAACTTGAGCAGAGATATCCTGGCCAAGTGTGTAATGCTGTGTTGCTGCATCACTGGTTGGAACCTCTTCAATGTCAAAGTCAACTTGTGCAGAGACATCTTGACTGAACACTGGGGCAGTGTAGCTGGATTCACTGGCTGTAATTGGGCTAGCTTGGACATTGGTGTCTGTGTGGCCAATGTCTTTATCAAACTGGCTCTGGGCTTCCTTTGTTGGAGGAAACAGGGGTGATGTGCTCCTTTCCTTGGTTCGCAGGGGACCAGTCTGAACAGCAGACTCAATGTAATATTTGGGTGCAGACAGCTGTTGGTCAGTCTCATCTTTTGCAATAGGTTCCTCCAATTCGAAGGTGCTCTGATTTGATGTGAAAAGTCTGTCAATGATGTCTATACTTTCAGTCATTTCAGTATCATACAGGCGGCTGGAGAAATCACCAGCGTAGTCCCATATAGGTGAGGAATTTTCCTGGCGTGGTACAAATTGAGATAATTCCTTGATCCTTTCGATGGGATGCTCAACATGGACTGGCATTTGTTCATCTCGGTCGAGGTACTCACAGAGTCGGTCTGAGTAGTCGTGCATGAAGTCACTGTCAGCCTGTGGTTTGAAGGGTTGATGTGGAGCTGATCTGATGAGATCTTCGATGGAGCTGTCCATGTCCTCTGGTAGAGTGTCTGTCTGGGAAGAAGCATTGTCAACCTCTTTCCTCTTGAAGATAGGAGAGTTTGCTTGCTCTCTGATGACCGGCTTGACTTGGACAGAGTTGTCCTCAACAAACATTCTTTCATACTGAGAGGTGTTGTGCACAAGAGTAGTTTGGTCACACTGGGAGCCCTCACTCTTCTTCGGGAAGAATGTTTGGGTTTCAAATACTCGCACATCAGGTTTGGTCGCTGTAGATTGGTCGTGAGAATCAGGTTTGATGGCAGCATGAGTCAGCTCCGACTTGGTGTTTGGTTTAGACTGTATACCGACATCCGATTTGAACAGGATTGTCTGTGTTGAAGATTGGGATGTTACATACTGAGCTAATGTTCCTTTGTCAGAAGTTTGCGTGACAATCCGTGGAGAGGATGGCCTTTTGTCTGATGGTGCAATGTACTGAACAGACACTTCAGTTTTCTTCAGTGGCATTGTGGATGTTCCTTCCTCCACAGTCAGAGGATGAGCTTGTGTAAACACATCCACTGGCTTAAACATCCTCTCATGCTGTACTGCTGTTTCATGAGTTATAACCGAGCTGTTTCCAATATCAACTTGAACCTCAGCCTGGGAGTGCTTAGTGATGTCAGTAGTTGTTCCTTGCTCAATGGTCAGAGGTTGTGACTGGTTCGCGAAATCGATTCCAGTTGATACAGTTTCTGTTGTTGAATCCTCAGTGGTTGGGTTATACTGCATTTCGGCATCTTGATACTGCACTGTTGGTAAAGGTGCAATGTGCTGTTCTTCTGTGACTACCTGTGCACTAATCAAGTCTTCCTCAACAGACTCCATCTTGTAAGACTCCTCACTGAAATAGGACATTACAGCCTGAACCTCAGCTGTTGAGGTTTCTTGGAAGTTTGTCTGCAGTCCTATGTTAGAGGCGTCTGTTCGAGTCTGAGATGAGACATCACTGTAATCAGGACCAACTGGGGATGATGCTCGCTCACTGACATCGATGCTGGTCTGCACAGTCTGTATATCAACTGAAGGTTGATGTTGAATGGACTTGTCTGTTGTCATGACTTCAGGGAATGGAACAGGAGCGTGCTGTAGCTCTGTGACATCAGGACGAATGATTTCATAAACTTCTGGAGCAAAATTAGCCTGGTTGCCTTTGTCTTTTGTGAAAACTTCTGTCAACACTCCCGCCTCGGTTGATATCGGCTTAACTTGGGAGATTTTGTCTCTCATATCCTTTTCCTCACCATGCTGAATGGAGACATCAGTTGTTTCTGGTTTCATGCCATCCATGTCGACTTGGGTTGGCCTATCGACATGCCTTGATTGAACCGTCTCTGATGTATCATCAACCATCACTGGCTTGATCTGAAGACCCTTGTCAGCCAAATCAGGGAGATCATCATGTTGGACACATGCATCATAACATTTTGTCTCTGCCTGAGTGGTGATGTTTCTTACGTACTTAGGTGTAGTCAGGGTAGCTCTGGATTCTGTATCTGGTTTAATTCCAACTTGGACCATGGCCTGCCTCATATTGACAGGTTCAGTGTTGCTGAGAGAGCTGGTTGTCGCAACGATGCTTGTCAGAGTAGCCTGGTCGGTGTTTAGCGGCCTGAACTGCATTGCCATGTCAATCATTTGTGGTTTTTCTTCATGGATGACAACAGTCTGGATGCCCGATGTCATCAGGCTAACCTCTCTTTCTGTTTTGGCTTGTACCCCTGCATCTCTCTTCTCTGTTGTTGCTTGTGAGCTCTCCTGTCTTACATTAACTGTGGTGTAGGTACTCTTTTCTTGCTGATCAATGAAGGTCTGGCTGACAGCATGTTCAAGATAGATCTCATGCTGAGCAGTAGCATCAAGCAACACTGGTCCGGGATCAACGGCAGACATACCTTGATCACTTGTCTTTGGCTCAACTTGTGTGCCAGTATCTATAAGAATTGGACCCAAATCAAGGAATGGTGTTTGTTGTTCAGGCACATGACTTATTCTGATGACTTCCTCCATCGGTTCTTCAGCAAATTCTGTCTGTACCTCAATACTGGTGAAGATAATTTCCTCAGTAGCTGTTGATTGGTCATCCTGAATAGGCTGTACCTGGACTGGTATGTCATCGACATCTGGTTTGACTTGTGTCCGTGCATGAACAAAATGCTTGGGAGTCTTAGCTTGCACTCCAGAATCTTTCTTCTCTGTTGTTGCTTGCGAGCTTTCCTGTCGGACATCAATGCTGGTGTATGTACTTTTTTCCTGCTGATAGGTAAAGGTCTGGCTGAAAGCATTTTCTGAATAAATCTCGTGCTGGGCAGCGGTGTCAAGTAGCATCGGTCCACGTTCAAGTTCAATGGGAGACATACCATGGTCAGTTGTCTTTGGTTTAACTTGTACGCCAGAATCCATGAGAATCGGACCCAAGTCAAGGAAGGGTGTTTGTTGCAGAGGAACCTGACTAACTCTGATGACTTCCTTCATCGGTTCTTCAGCAAACTCTGTCTGCACCTCAGTACTGGTGAAGATTTGTTCCTCTGTAGCTGTTGAACGGTCATCCTGAAGAGGCTGCACTTGGACTGGTACCTCATCCACCTCCGGTTTGACTTGAGTGTGTGCATGAACAAAATGTTTGTAAGTAAGCGTTTCTTCCTTCGGGTATGCAGATGATTCAAGATGACTGATGAAGTGTTTCTTTTGTGGTGTCATTGAAAATTCACTCAGGACCGTTGGTTTCACTTCTCCCTTGACCACTCTCGTTGAAAAGATGTTGAATTGAGTGTTTTCACTCTCATGTTGCATTGACCTTTCATTAGTCTTTACATCAGCCTGGATAGAGGCATCCTTTAGCTCTGGTTTGTACTCAGGAAGTTTCAGAGGTGCATGTACTGGTTGCAGGTGTACTGGAGAGATGTGTTCATCCACAACACGAACTGGAATGGCATCTGTCTGCACTGCCATACTTACAGACTTCAATGGTTCTGTTACTGTGCCCTCGCTCCATGTACTCGTCCTTAGTGTCTGGGTCACCCCAACTTGCTTTTTTGTTAAAGGTGCGTTAGTGCCACTCTCCACAACATGTAGACCCTCTGTTTGAGCTCCTGCATTGGACCTCTTGTCAGTTGTCTGTGTGAAAGCTTCAAGGAATTCTGGAGATGGAGTGATGAATTGGATTTCTTCATCAACCTGATCTGTTTGTGTTTCTTCATGCTGATGCTGAGTCTCCTCAGTCTGAGAGTATCCTGTGAAGACCACGGCAGCATGCTGCATTGATCTGTCAACAATCTCTGGCTTGGTTTCCAAGAAAGTCTGGAGGCAAATATCTTGTGAAATCACCTGATAAGTGGCAGTACCCATGCTAACAGTAACCGTTGCTTCTGTCTGAGTTTTCTTCTGTGCTGCATTTGGTTCATACTGTGTATCTTTCGTCCGATGGGCTGGAGAGACAGTCTGTGATTCAGCTACAGCATAACTGATTCCTGGTGAAGAGGGTCTGTCTGTTGTGAAGACTCTAGTTGTTTGTGAATCTTCGTCAGTTACTTCAGTACTTGCCTGCACTCCGGTATCTATGACTTCTGCTTCTGGAGCAGAGAAAGTCATTTGTGCTTCAACAGGTTGGAGGTTGGCGACATGAATAATCTCAGGTTCAATTACTGGCATCTCATCAGTTTGTGTAGTTGAAGTCTCCACCTGGCTTTCCAGTGCGTGTGTCCCTTGTTCCTTGGTCAGAGTTCCTGGAGTTTGAGTGTCAATGTCTTCGTTGGTCAAATATGGCACTGGTTCAAACTGGAATCCCTTTGTTGCTGTTTTGGTGGGGAAAGTTTGAGAGGAGATTGGTCTAACCATGGGAGTTGTTGTTACAGTACTAGCATAAGAAATCTGCTTTGGCATCGTCTGTACTGTTTTGTCGACCTGTGGCTGAGGAGAGGTTTGCGAAGTTGTATCATTTACCTCCTTTCTGGTCTCAACCTGGATATCAGCATCAATCATGTCAATTGGACATGTCTGACTGTCCTCATCCATCAATTCAATCTCAGAATCCAAATCAGAAAGAATGACAACTGGATCTGTTTGAACATCTGTGTCAATTCCACTGTCGAGCCATGATTCATCATCATCATCAGGTCTAGCAGATTTGATGATGACAGGATCTGTTTGAATTTCGACTGTGTTGGTCTCCTTGAATGACTTCATCTCTAGTCTTACTTCTTTCTTCTCTATTGGTTTCAGAATGGCTGCAATATCCTCTTTTATTATTGTATCCGTTTGAGATGTGGCATCATCAAGAACAGGTCTGACCTGAATAGGAGCATCAGCCCATAAGATTTCTCTCTGCGTCCATCTGGTAACCATTTCAGCAGCTGATGTCTGGGTTGCTCTTTTGTCGTACTGCTGTAATGTAGGAGTTGTTGCCTTGTCCATGTTCTGTGGGTTAGCCTGCATTGTTTTTGATGAAAGTGAAATTGACTTGGTATTTGTATAACTGTGCTGATATTCTTTCTGATCTGTGAGTGACCCAGCATCATTGACGTCTGGGGAAAATTGTGTAGGTTTGTCCTTGCCATATAGCGAAGCATACTGAATCGCTGCATCATGTACTTTGACTATAAAGGTCTCCATTTCTTTGTCAATGACATCAGGCTTCACTTGTACACCAAACTCCTTCAGCTCTGCTTCATACTGGGTAATGGCATGCTTAACCTCCAGGAGAATGGGTGATGTGCTCCTTTGGACAGTTTCTAGGAAGGTTTGGACTCCAGAGTCCTCTGTATCAATAGGGAAACTCATGGGAGACTCAACAGGATTGAGTTGTTCAGGAATGATGAATTCCTGCACCATGGGCTTTCCATCAAGTTTCTGCTTCAGAGTTGCCAGCATTTCTTCCAGGTCCTCTATTGTCAGTTCTGTCTGGCAGTCAGATTCTTGCATCTGAATGTCAACGAATGAGGCTTGATCACGTTTGTCTGTGTGTGTCTGAGTTTCAAAATTTCTCAGTTCTATGATGTGCTGTGTTCCAGCTTCGATCAATTCCTGAACAACCAGATCAAAGGAGGTTGAGGCATCATAGGACTCTGGGGCTGCCTGTGATGATACATGCATAGAGGCAGTGTCATGCTGGGAAGCTTGATCAGTGATGTCTGGTTTCTCCGTCAGTGTCATTCCCTCTCTGACATCAGGTGAGGTCTGCATCATTTGAGACAACATTTCGGGTTCATTTTGTTCAGCAACCGGAGCATACTCTCTCTGCGTCCCTCTGGTAACCGTTTCAGCAGCTGATGTCTGGGTTGCTCTTTTGTCGTACTGCTGTAATGTAGGAGTTGTTGCCTTGTCCATGTTCTGTGGGTTAGCCTGCATTGTTTTTGATGAAAGTGAAATTGACTTGGTATTTGTATAACTGTGCTGATATTCTTTCTGATCTGTGAGTGACTCAGCATCATTGACGTCTGGGGAAAATTGTGTAGGTTTGTCCTTGCCATATAGCGAAGCATACTGAATCGCTGCATCATGTACTTTGACTATAAAGGTCTCTATTTCTTTGTCAATGACATCAGGCTTCACTTGTACACCAAACTCCTTCAGTTCTGCTTCATACTGGGTAATGGCATGCTTAACCTCCAGGAGAATGGGTGATGTGCTCCTTTGGACAGTTTCTAGGAAGGTTTGGATTCCAGAGTCCTCTGTATCAATAGGGAAACTCATGGGAGACTCAACAGGATTGAGTTGTTCAGGAATGATGAATTCCTGCACCATGGGCTTTTCATCAAGTTTCTGCTTCAGAGTTGCCAGCATTTCTTCCAGGTCCTCTATTGTCAGTTCTGTCTGGCAGTCAGATTCTTGCATCTGAATGTCAACGAATGAGGCTTGATCACGTTTGTCTGTGTGTGTCTGAGTTTCAAAATTTCTCAGTTCTATGATGTGCTGTGTTCCAGCTTCGATCAATTCCTGAACAACCAGATCAAAGGAGGTTGAGGCATCATAGGACTCTGGGGCTGCCTGTGATGATATATGCATAGAGGCAGTGTCATGCTGGGAAGCTTGATCAGTGATGTCTGGTTTCTCCGTCAGTGTCATTCCCTCTCTGACATCAGGTGAGGTCTGCATCATTTGAGACAACATTTCGGGTTCATTTTGTACAGCAACCGGAGCATACTGCTTCACAGGTGTCATGGTGTTGGTATCCTGCATCCGAGGACCGACTTGAGCATAGGTGTGTAGTAGCTTAGGTAGCTTTATTGAGGTACTTTGGTCTGTTGATACTACATTATCAGTTTGAGATTCAGCAACCTGTGTCTCGGGAAGCAGTGCAGGTGGAGCAAAGAGGACTGGTTCAATCTTCATGGGTGCAATGAGAGGTTCTGGTTCAGACATCGCATCCGTCTGTGAGCTGTTATCCTCACCTTGATGGGCTTCTGTTTGACTTGATGAAGGTTGCACCTTAATGATGTGTGTGGTTGTTTCTTGGTTTCGGTTTTGTACAACAGCACTTACGTGTTGATGCATTGTGGGTATTTCTGCCTGTGTGGATGCACTGTAGAAATACATGGGCTCATACTGCACAGTAGAATCCTTAAGCACAGGAACAAAGTCTATGATGGTTACCGGGTTCGTTTGGACCTCCATATCAGTGACCTCAATCATCTCCTCTGTCTGGAAGCCTGTTGCTGTCTGTTCAGGTCCAGTGGACTGCGACATCATAGTAGCAGTGGAAACTGACGCCTGCAAGTTCTTATGCTGTGTCTTGATTGGTCCACGTGGCTGTATGCCCACCAAGTCGCCCATATGCTCAACAGACTTGTAGCTCTTCTCTTTCAATGGGACATAGCTGCTGCTTGTGACCAGATATTGCTGAGTTTGAACCCCTGAATTTTTCAAGCGTTTCTTCTCCTCTTGATCAGTCTGAGAAGACATGGTTGAGTGTTTAACAGTTGCCTGTGCAGAAACAGTTGCCTGGTGAATTGACATCTGAGATGGAACTTCGCGTGTTTCTGGTTGAACAAGGCTGCCTTGCTCTGCTGTTTCAGGATAAGTTTCTATAGCAATGTTTGATGTTTTGGGTTCAACTTGGACATCCGCATCTTGTGTTTCTACAGGCAACTCTGGCATGCTTTCAACCACAGTTGCTACCTGAGACGCAATCATTTCTTCAACTGGTTCTTCATCTGTCATGCTCCAGTGGTCATTAACCATGGGCTCCATCATCTGGCCAAATGCCCTAGTGGAAGGTTGGGCTTGTGTTGGTATAGAAGTCAACTGAATCTTCACCATGGTAGTGCCTTGCGAGACTAACTGTGGCCTTTGCATTGTCATCTGTTGACTTACAGAAGTCATTCTAGGAACATTCTGCACATAAGCCTGGGTGTACTTCTTAACAAACGTTGAAGTTGTTTTTTCCCGGCTCTCTGGTCTGGTGAGGATAGCTCTATCAGTTGTGACTGGTTCAGCTTGTGTTTCTGCATCAACAAGCTCCACTGGTGGGAAATCGGGCATGAATTCAACAACTGGGGCTTGTTCAACAGTTACCAATTCTTCTAGTGGAATTGGTTCCTCCTTTTCTTCTGTTTGCATGCTGTTATCTTGGGTGATAGTTATCTGGTACTGAGTAGAAGAAGCTTTCACATTAACTTTATCAGGAGACACTCCAGTTGTTTTGAAGGATGCCTTCTCAGTGGAAGATCCTGTAGTGCGTGTTGGGACTGTTGTCTGGGACGAGGCAGCCATCCTAAAGCGTTCAGGCTCATACTGGACAACTGATTCCTTCAGCTGCGGGCCAAATGTCGATGTAAACTTGCTTTCAAGCTGTAACTTTGCTGTTTGAACATCTGATGATTTCATGACTTTATGTGTCTCTGGGTCAGTAAGGATTGCTCTATCAGTTGTAACCAACTCGGCTTGTGTTTCTGCATCAGCCAGCTCCACTGCAGGGTATTCAGGCATGAATTCAACAACTGGGGCTTGTTCAACAGTTACCAATTCTTCTAGTGGAATTGGTTCCTCCTTTTCTTCTGTTTGCATGCTGTTGTCTTGGGTAATAGTCATCTGGTACTGAGTAGAAGAAGCTTTCACATTAACTTTATCAGGAGACACTCCAGTTGTTTTGAAGGATGCCTTCTCAGTGGAAGATCCTGTAGTGCGTGTTGGGACTGTTGTCTGGGACGAGGCAGCCATCCTAAAGCGTTCAGGCTCATACTGGACAACTGATTCCTTCAGCTGCGGGCCAAATGTCGATGTAAACTTGCTTTCAAGCTGTAACTTTGCTGTTTGAACATCTGATGATTTCATGACTTTATGTGTCTCTGGGTCAGTAAGGATTGCTCTATCAGTTGTAACCAACTCGGCTTGTGTTTCTGCATCAGCCAGCTCCACTGCAGGGTATTCAGGCATGAATTCAACAACTGGGGCTTGTTCAACAGTTACCAATTCTTCTAGTGGAATTGGTTCCTCCTTTTCTTCTGTTTGCATGCTGTTGTCTTGGGTGATCGTCATCTGGTACTGAGTAGAAGAAGCTTTTACATTAACTTTATCAGGAGACACTCCAGTTGTTTTGAAGGATGCCTTCTCAGTGGAAGATCCTGTAGTGCGTGTTGGGACTGTTGTCTGGGACGAGGCAGCCATCCTAAAGCGTTCAGGCTCATACTGGACAACTGATTCCTTCAGCTGCGGGCCAAATGTCGATGTAAACTTGCTTTCAAGCTGTAACTTTGCTGTTTGAACATCTGATGATTTCATGACTTTATGTATCTCTGGGTCAGTAAGGATTGCTTTATCAGTTGTAACCAACTCTGCTTGTGTTTCTGCATCAGCCAGCTCCACTGCAGGGTATTCAGGCATGAATTCAACAACTGGGGCTTGTTCAACAGTTACCAATTCTTCTAGTGGAATTGGTTCCTCCTTTTCTTCTGTTTGCATACTGTTGTCTTGGGTGATAGTCATCTGGTACTGAGTAGAAGAAGAATTCACATTAACTTTATCAGGAGACACTCCAGTTGTTTTGAAGTATGCCTTCTCAGTGGAAGATCCTGTAGTACGTGTTGGGACTGTTGTCTGGGACGAGGCAGCCATCCTAAAGCGTTCAGGCTCATACTGGACAACTGATTCCTTCAGCTGCGGGCCAAATGTTGATGTAAACTTGCTTTTAAGCTGTAACTTTACTGTTTGAACATCTGATGATTTCATGACTATATGTGTCTCTGGGTCAGTAAGGATTGCTCTATCAGTTGTAACCAATTCGGCTTGTGTTTCTGCATCAGCCAGCTCCACTGCAGGGTATTCAGGCATGAATTCGACAACTGGGGCTCGCTCAACAGTGATGAATTCTTCAATTGAAATTGGTTCTTCTTGGTCTTCTGTCTGCATGCTGTTGTCCTGCAAGACAGCAATCTGGTATTGAGTAGATGAAGCTTTCACATCAACTTTAACAGGAGACACTCCAGTTGTCTTGAAGGATGCTTTCTCTGTTGAAGACCCGGTAGTGCGTGTTGGAACTGTTGTCTGAGATGAGACAGCTGTCCTGAAACGTTCAGGCTCATACTGGACTACTGACTCCCTTAGCTGGGGCCCAGTTGTTGACATAGCTTTTGACTCAAGTTTCACTTGAATAGTTTGAACAACAGATGTTTTAATGCCGACTTCATGTTGGGAACCAACATCGCTCATTATCGGTAACACTTCCCTTTCAGTTTGAGTGTCTGTATTCGTCAGTTCTACCTCCGGGAATATAGGAGCAGACTCCAGTGTCTCAATCTTTTCCAAGGACACTATTTCTTCAATGATTTCTAGTTCTTCCTGCTCTTCAGTTTGCATACTGCTGTCTTCAGTAACACTTTTTTGATATTGAGTTGATGATGTCGTCACATCCCTCTTTTCTGGGGAAATGCCAGTCGATTTAAGCACAATCTTTTCTGGGGAGAACCCTGTGCTACATGTATTAACAGATGTTTGATTGGAGGCAGACGACTTAAATTGTTCTGGTTCATACTGGGTAAATGATGCCCTGAATTGGGTGACATCAGTAGATAGGCCAATTGTTTCCCTCTTGACAGGTATCGTTTGGGCAGTAGTGTCAACCACATGAACATCCATTTGAGTGCTGCTGCTTGTAAGTTCAGGTTCAGCTTCCACATCAGTCTGAGTGGACATTTCATCATTGTCATGATCATACTGAGTAGCAGTCTGCGTTTGAGATATCTCTATTGAGGAGAACATGTCATTCGTGCTTGGCAAAATCACCTGGGTTGTTTTGTCCAGAAGTTCTGCTTTCAGGATGGGAATGGGAGCCTCAACTGGTTTTTCTATTTGTGGAATGATAAGCTCAATTACTTCTTTCTCTGGTGCCTCATCTGTCATACTCCACTGCTCTATGACATCTGGTCTTGATGTCTGTCCATGGGTGCTAGTTGCTGGTGAAGCCTGAACTGGCATGGATTTCATCTCAGTCTTGTCTGTCAAGGTACTTTGTGTCTTCAAGTTCGAGACCGGTTGCATTTGGACAGACACATCCTTAGATGGAGGTTTGACATAAGCCTTTGGAAGCAGATTGGCCATGTTACTTCTTTCCACGGAACCTCGTATGACTGTTGTCATACCACGGTCTATAGTCTGTGGCTTAACTTGGGTAGCATGCACAATGTGATCTACTGTAAACGCCAAGGTACCTGTTGTTGTGACATCAGGATCTGCCTGGACGCTGCCATCTTTGATGTTTCGTAATTGAACATGCTGCACTACTGCATCAGCAGTCTTGATGCCATCTGGTGACGTTCCTCGCTGTGTGGTCTCTCCTTGTATAGTTTGTGTATCTGCATCAGATGTCTCTACATCCCAATTCATCAGTGCCACAGACTCTTCAGGAGCTTTTATCACTTCTTGGATAATTGCTGGTTCTACTGTAATTTCACAGTCTGCCTGAGTGCCAACATCCAGCTGAAGTTTGATCTCCATCAATGTACCATCGTCAATCACTTGAGGCTCTGCACTAACACCAATTTCATTGCTGTCAATGCTGTACTGAATGCCAATGTCAATACCATCAGGTTTAGATTCAGAATACTCTGTTGCTTTGTCTACTGTGCGAGGGCGTACTTGTACCGGAACAGTCTTTTGCACAACTTCCATAGTCTCTGTGGAAGAGTCTGTGCTGTTCTGAGAAACCTGTAATGCAAAGCTGTGTCCATCCATTTTCTTCTCTGTGTATTTGTCAGTTGTTTGAGGCACATATTGGTTGGAAAATTCTGCTGTTTGTGACATGGTTTGCATGGCAAAATCTGTCACTTCAGCAGGGGTAGGTAGGGTCGGCATTGAGTACTGCTCGCTTTGTACAACTGCTTTAATAATTGCTGGCTCTGTCTCAATTTCCATGGAAACTTGTACAGAAACTTCCTGCTTTGTGGCAATGTCAGGTTGTGTAGATATCTCATTTGTTAGAAGCTCTTTTCCTGTGGTAGCGTCTGCTTGAAGTGTTCGTGCCTGGACGTGTTGGCTTAATGTCGAGATATTCATCTGTGAGCTGTTGTCCACATAGCTTACCACTGGAGTCTCTGTTCCCACCTCAGCCATGTTGGCATTAACCTGAATAGACTTGTCTCCCTGTTGAATTACAAGAGGTTTGAGCTGTGTGAAGGCATCAGTCGATTTTGGAGTGTCCATGCTTGTGAATGACACATTAATGTTTGGTACAGCTTGAATGGAAGAGTCAAGAGTGTCAGCCATTTCTTCAATTGGTGCATCATCCGCCTGAGAAGATACATCAGAGTATTTCTTCTTGTCCGTAGCAGCCACCCTGGATTTTACTTCAGGTTTAACTTGGACTGCGAGGTCAAGCAGTTCTTTTACGATGCTAATTTCTGTTGACTTTTCAGTCGAATGAACTTGCAAATTATCAGTTCCCACATCCTTCATTTCAATCACTATAGACGAATGACCATCAGTGACATCTGGCTGTACCTGAGCACCGAATACTTCTTGAGTTGGCTTTGGACTGGCAACCTGGACAAAGTTGTCCACATACTTTCTTAGCTCAGTAGCTGAAGCTCTGCTGGTCTTCTCAGGAACAACCTGAACAGCAAAGTCGATCTTCTCTACATCTGGTTCTTTGAATGTTACGGGTGCATGAACTGGCTGCATGATTGTTGGTGTGATGATAGGAATCTCTGGAGTTGACTGCATTTCAACCTGTATGCTCAAGTCAGAAGTAGACACAAGATCTGTAATAACCTCAAGATCTTCAGTTGAAGGACGAGTTTGGATACCCACTTCTTGCAACAATGACTTCTGAGGCATTGTAGCTGTTGATGTTTTCGATGGTGAAGCTTGAGTCTCTTGCATGGAGAACTCTGGCTTGAAAAGCTGGAAGAAATCGGAAGATTTGGTGACCTCAGTCACAGTAGATTTTATTGCCGTCATGGGTTTCACTTGTACTTGCTCACTTATCCCTGGTCTAAGTAGATCACATGATGTGCTTCGCTCAGTAACATTTGGCTGGATGTTAGCTTCTGTGGACATTGAGGATCTCTGAACAGACACACTCTGGGAAGCTTTAGAACTAGTTGCTGGCTGAGAAGCTTGTGTCATAACATCAGCTGTTGTAGGCTTTATCTGTGGTGTCATTTCCACCACTTGTTGGGTCTGTTGGACAATTTCCGGTTCCACAGCAACTGGCTTGATCTTTTTCATTGAAAGTCTCCGCTCTACATTTTCTTCCATCTCACTCATCAGTGTCAACCAGGGCTTCGCTGGTTGAGTAAAAGTGTCATGAAGCACTGGTTTCTTCACCTTTTGTTGCTTTGGCCCTTTAAGCTTGAAGATTCCTAAGCGTGTAGGTTCCTTAGTCACATCTTTAGGTCTTTCAGCAAGTTGAGATTCAAGCTCTCTGATCGTGACTCGATACTCATTTTCAACTGAACTGCGAACATCTTGAATAAGATCTCCCCATGGTCTTTCGGGAAGTGTTCCTTGGTCTCCAGTTTGAGGTGCATCAATTTGTGTGTACATACTCACTGTCTGCACTTTGGGCACCTCAGGGGCACTGAGCTTGAAATAGGCCATGGTCTTCCCAGAGTCAGGTTCATCTCTGCCACTCAACTGGTCTTCCAGCTCCCGAATGGTTCGCCTGTATTCGTTTTCAAGAATTTTCCTGACGTCTGTGAGGATATTCTTCCAGGGTCTTTCTGGGGCAGTTTCTTGCTCAGAAGTGCGTGGTGCTGCTTGTGTCTTCTCATTCATCATTTTTGGTTTTTCAGGCTCTGGTTGCACATGCACATCTGGTCCTTTCAGTTTAAA
Organism: Patiria miniata; assembly: GCF_015706575.1. Taxonomy (NCBI): domain Eukaryota; kingdom Metazoa; phylum Echinodermata; class Asteroidea; order Valvatida; family Asterinidae; genus Patiria; species Patiria miniata. The sequence continues at coordinate 17,790,408 of NW_024037076.1, read as the reverse complement.
GACCGCAACAGTTGGAACTGTCTCGACAATGGGCTGATCTTTGGGTAAGGATGTCAGTCTTGTTTCAAGCTCAGTGATGGTACGTCTGTACTCGTTCTCCAAAATTCTGCGTACATTGTGCAGGACATCAGACCATGGTCGTGCTGGTTCGGTCACCTGATCAGCCATGACAGGTTTTGGTTCGATCAAATCACACTGAGTGATGTTATCCCATTTCTCAGGTGCAGGTTTGGTCTTCGGACCTTTAAGTTTGATAACACTCACTGTAGGAGCTTGTGTTTCTGGGACTTGTTGCACAGCCTCTTTTGGCTGGAATCGACGCATCTGTTTTTTATACTCCTCAATTGCCTCATCTTCAATTTCTTCTTTGAGTTCCCGCCATGGTAGATCTGGTTGAACCCCTCTGCTTGTTACTGTTGGCTTTTCAGCCTCTGGTTCCTTCTGCAGTTTAATCACACTGACAGATCGGACTGGTTGTGGACCATCTTGAGATACAACAGCCGGGCGATCTAACTGACTCAAGGTTCTCTTGAACTCCCTGACAGCCTCTTCCTCTATTTCTTCTTTGATTTCTGCAAATGTCAGGGTGGATCCGGTACTTTTCTCATAAGTGTTGGGTCCAGATATCTGAGTTACCGAATCTCGAACCAGCTTTTCTTGACCTGGTTCTTTCTTCAGCTTGATTACACTGACAGAACGGACTGGCTCATGGAAGTCCTGTGGTTCAGCTGATCGGTCAAGTTGTTTCAAGGTTTTCTTGAATTTCTGGACAGCCTCTTCTTCCACTTCTTCAACTAGTTCTTTGAAGCTCCATGCAGGCCCTGTGCTCTTCTCATATGTGTCTGGACCAGAAACCTGGGTGAAACTGTCCCTGATGATCTTTTCTGGGGCTGTTTTCAACTGGATTACTCCAAGTTTCTGGACTGACTTGGTAGCCTGGAATTCTTCCTTTGGAGCAGGGGCTGACATTCGCTTATACCGTTCTTCTATCTGGTCTTCAACCTCATGGATCAGATGTGACCAGCCAAAGGTTGGCATTGTTGCTTCATCTCTCATTTCAGCACTGCTCTGAGTTGATTGATCCATCAAACTATATGGAACCTGAGGCTGTACTTGTACTTCCTCACGCTTCAGTTTGATGACACTGATTGTACGGGGTAGAGCATCGGTCTCATCGGTTGGTTGATCATGCTGCTTCTTGCTCATCTTGCGCAAGATTTCACTCTCCACCATGCTATGCATCTCACGCAGCAACTGCGCCCAGGTATTAATGGGTTGGGTTCCTCTGTCTATGACTGACACCGGGAACCTTGAAGTAGGCTCCCTTCTGGACTCTTGCTGCAACAATTTGATGACACCAATGGTTGGCATGTCAGAAACAGGAGTTACTCTGGAAGATGTCTGCCTATTTGTTTCTTCGGATTCATCAAAGCGCTCATCCACTCTTGAACTTGTCATCGGTCTCACATCATGAGTTGTTGATTTGGGGCGCACCAACCTTACAACTCCAATAGTTGGTATGTCACCCATGTCTTGATCTAATCGATGTAGAGACCTCTGGGATGAACCCCTCTCATTGACACTTTCTTGAAGTATCTGCTGAGCCAACCGAACAATGGGAACTTCATGCTGTGTCCACTTGTCATTCCTTGGTCCATGAAATCTGTCTCCGGGCACTGACTCTTCCCCACTTGTAACCTCACTATCCACACCAGAGGTGTCAGAAGCACTGTCTGGACGAACAAGCCGAATGACTCCAATCGTTGGTACTTCTTCAAAGGGACGCTGGTCATCCTCTGTCATGGGGGCACGTTCACTTCTGGCTGGGGCTGATCTTGCACGGCGAGGTCTTGGGGACATACGTTCATTTGACCGGCTTGTGGAGCGGTAGCTGACATCTTCAAGAGAGGCCGAGGTAAGATCCTCCTCACTGAATGTCATGGTTGAATAATCAGTCTGATCCTCTCTTATTCTTACATGCTTGGATGACTTGGGATGCATCAGTCGGATCACACCTATAAACCAAGAAAAAAAATACGTACCTCCTTAATATAACTGTAATACTTACAACAAGCATAGCCTTAATAGTCTCACCAGTCAATTCTATTTCTGATATGTAGCCAAGTACATTAAAGGTTTGTGTAATTTATGTGGTCATGCAGATGTTACAGTTTCAAATTTGAAATGATCGTTCAGTTGTAAATGATATGTAAAAATATTCTGTACAATGTATTTGTCAATTTGAACTGAAGACTATCTTCGTGACACTGAACATACAAGAGTCCAAAAGATACAATTTCATACATGTACATATAGTCGCGTCAGTGCAACAAAGTCGTATCTCGGGCAAATATGCTCCTTGCAACAAGGTCATATCTCGGCGTCCATTGACATTGAGATACGACCTTTTGACATTCTAAAACTTGTGTTTTGCGTTTAAACCATTTTGGGAGATACGACCTTGTTGCACCGACGTGACGATATGTGTTTACACATGATCTTTAGAATACGTGTACATGTTAAACCTTTTTATTAGATTTCAAACTTACCGATGGTTGGAATATCATCAACGGAATTCATCTCTTGGTCATAGGATGTTCGCTCTTTCCTCAAGATACTCGTCTTCTCCTGACCAGGTCTGCCACCTCGTGGAATTATCTCACACTGCACTCCTGCATCTGAAACCTCAATGTAGGTCTCCTGACGGTGCCTGATGTATGAATCTCGAGAGAAACCTCCGGGTAACTGGGTCTGAATTGAAATTGGTTTTCCTCTTGAGTTAACTGGATACAGCCGTACTGAGTTTGGACTGTCTGAATCTCTTCTTGGCATTACATGATATTGCTGTTCTTCACTGCTTCCATCTTGGGAAGAGTCATCAGGTTTGACAAGCTTGATGTAACCCATGACTGGCGGCATGCCGTCTTGGCCTTGATCTTCTGGCGGATCTTCTTCATTGAGGATTCCTTCTCGGGCATGGGCAGCAGCAGCGGCACGCATTGCAACCAATTTGGCTTTGTTGAGTCCGGTGCTGTATCGGTACCTGCTGTTGAAAAGTTCAGTCGGAGATTCTTCTTCTGAAGATCCATGGTCCAGGGGGATTCCACCGACGGTTGCTCGGAATGTACCGTGACCAATTGTGCCTGGTGAGTGCTTCGGCATGTTCAGGGTCTGCTGCTGTCTCTCTATGCTGTCTCCGTAATCGTATAGGTCATCATCACTGCTGTCTGAGCGGGAGGTGGAGGGTGTTGCACGAAGGATGAAGTTGCCAGATGGATCATAACTGGTTCCTTGTGAATCGCTGTGGACTTCTGCTGTGGTGTATTCTTGGCGTCTGGTTGATGTTGGTTTGCCAATTGTGAAATTGTCATCAATGGCAATGCGTGTTTCAGGCTTGGCTTCTTCCTCGTCCATATCCAATACGACTTCGTCCGGGAGTTTACACTTCCGCCAGGTGACTCTGTCTCCCTCGATCTCAATATCGTCACCTGTCTCTGATGTTACCGTGGCAACCTCACGCCGCACCTTTCCCCCAAAACCAGTGGTGTATGTATAGGTGGTTACGTCGCCATCATCTTCATGGATGTCGATGCTCTTTCGGCCAAAGCCATCCCTGAATTTTGAGGATGCAAAGTTCACAGGGCCAACTCCATGTGGGGTATGCAAGATGGGATACTCATCAGCATCCGTGTAGAGGGACTCAAGACTGTTAGTGTTGCCCTTGCCACTGAGGATGTTAGGAACACGGGAGCCCCAACCGGCATTATAGGTGAACATGGTGTCCATGCCATAGTCTGGCTCATAGTCATGGTAACCATTCATGATGGCAGAGCCGGTGTCACGGTCCTTGGTGATAGGGTTACGGTAGAGTGCGGGTACATACATCATGTTATCCTTAGTCTCACTGATGTTGAAGATAGATGCTCGTTTCTTCTCCTTTGCTTCCCTCAGCGACCGCTCCTGAGCATCAGAATCACTTTCGTAGCCAAGATTCTCCTTCACAACCAGCTCCTGATCGGGTGAGATCATGAACCGATGAGCTACCTTCTGCGGCTTCTCGCGGTCCTTGCAGTACCTCCTATAGCATAGGATGGCAAGGCCTTCAAAGATTAACGTCCCAACTAGAACGGCCACACAGGCAGCAATGAGCACCCCAACACTAACTGTGTTTTGGGGACAGTTAATTGGTGGGCTAGCTCCTCCTTGCTGTGCTGCTGGTGGTACAAGAAGGGCAAGAATGAGAACCACCAAACAAACCAGCGGAGTCGCATTGCCTATGGAAGTCATCTTGGAAGTTGCTTGGGGAGTTGTCGCAAACAGAAAAGCGTGAACTGTCACTAGTTTGGAGTTGATGTCATGCTATCACAGTGATTGCAGCAACTGGCAGTGGAAAGTCCGTTTCACCATCAACAAGGATCTGAAAAAGAGAAGAAGAAAAATTACTGAGAGGTTATGTACACTATTTGGAAACCCAATACTATTTGCGGAAGGGCCTGGACTGGACTTGAAATGAAACGTGGCTAAGCAACTGACAGCTAGACCAAAAGAAACAAGACAGACCCAAAATGGGGTGTATCGGGTAAATCAGGGTTTTCAGTAAAAGTTCCAGATGCTCATTCTGTGACTAACACATCAATTAAATGTTCAAAAATAAAAACACAAGGACATTTGAAGACCTTCAAAAAATGTTATTAGTTAAAGCCGTATTTTTTTAGGATTATACCGTTTTAGTCAAGTACACATGTACATGTAATTTTGTTAAACTATTTTTTTTCCAGCAAAACTAAAAAAGTACAATGTTTGTAGTAAAACATATGGCAAGTCTTTGTTATAGGTTTCTTTGCTAAACGTTTTTGATTCTAATTCACATATTCATATATTCAAATTTGTCCCAGCATAATACGAGATGCCGTTTTTAGTCTTTTCGATGTCAATTTAGTCTTTTTTCATTCAGTTTGAAAGTTTGGTCAACCTATTAGGCACTTGGTCGAGAATATTCGTCAATACAGATTACATTCGTCTGAGCTCTTGCCGAATGGCAGCATTTAGAGATCAAATTCATCTTATTTCAATCCATTTAAAACCTGTGTTAAGTATATTAGTCTGGTGTGTGCTAGAGCATTTTCCTTGTGTACTCAAGCACAATTCGTCACATTCGTTTTGCATGATGTCAGTAGGTGTACTACAGTCAGAGGACAGTTTAATACCAAAAGAAAAGAGTAAAGATTACCAAGAGCAACAAAACCTAAAGCACTTTTACATTTAGAAATGAATAAACTAAGTGTTAAAATGACAGAAGGAAATGTCAGAAACTATTATGACCATTGATTCCCCGTGTAACATTTGTTTCTGCCTATTTTATAACATGTTTCAGAAAATAAAAAAAACATAAAATAAAAAAACATAAATTTATAAAAGAACAGGGAAATAAAAAAGTAAAAACTTATTCTTTTCAGCGGCTTAAACCCTTCTGCTGCAAAAGAAATTTGTTTTGTTATTCTTGGTAATCATTACACTTTTCATGCGAACGATCCTGTACTGAATTGTGCTGAAGGACACAAGGATAATGCCTTATAGCACGTCCACACCAGACTCATTTAATGAACACAAGATTTAAATTGATTGATGTAAGACGAATTCGATCTCTGAATGTTGTCATTCGGCAACAATGGCATTGACGAATATTCTTATTCCAAGTAGGCACACATGTACTGAAATAGGTTGACTAACTTTTGTAAATGAATAATACATAACTGCTTTGATTTTACCTATCCTAACAGTCGTGAATCCTCTATTTGTAATATGATTTAGCACGCCCCCTAAGGAGTTAGGGTTACTTAAAGCACGTGAATTCTTCTCGGACGAATTTGAATACATGAAATAGAATTGGTGATTTGGTAACATCATGCGAACGAATGTGCGGAATTGTGTTTAAGACACGTAAAAAAAATGTTTAAGCACACACCCAGACTAATTTACTTATCATAAGTATTAAAGTTAAGAATATACGATGAATTCAATCTCTTAATGCTGTCATTTGGCAATAGCTTAGTCATTATATTTGTATTGACAAACATTCTTAACTAAGTATTTAAATAGGTTGCCGAACTTTGAAATTGAAAGTGAATGGTAAATGACTAAACTGATTATACTACAGCATGTGAAATTCTTCTCGGACGAATTTGAATCATATTAGAATTAGAGAATTGGCCTTATTCACGAGTCGGCCATATTGGATTGAGAGTGAGGTAAAATCTGTATTTTTGAAACTTGTGTAGAGAAATTAAACCAAGTTAATTTCTAATTAATTCCAGTCTGCTTCAGTGAATAAATTAAAATTTGTAATTAAACATTCCCTAATGTTTAAAGCCAGATTAAAAAAAGAGGGTAAATAATTAGGCTTCATTGTGCCTGCATAAATAGTCCGGCGCCATCCCATTCAACAGTTAACAATTAATGAATTACATTCAGGGAACACGACAAAAATTGCCAATTCGTGAATAAGGCCCATTGGAATCAAAATTGTTTTAAATAGCCGGAAACATACAAAGATATTTTTAAGTCATGATTCCTAACTTTTCACTAGAAACGCGTCCATATATAGTTTGTCTGTAATGTACGAGTAAACAGTACCAGTGCTGTATAACGTTTTCAATGCCTTGCATTATTGGTCCACATTTTACCAACTCGTCACATAGCCATGAAATTGTAACGCATTGATGGCTTTGAACTCGAAGTTCATTTGTTTCGTACTAGTCACGTTTCAGGCGTAAGCACTTTTGAAAAGATAAAGTTTGTCTCTTTGAAAGTACAGACCTAGTTCATATTTGCCTTCAGGCAGGATTTGGTTCATTGTTGAAGCTTGTTGACAAGCCCTGAGTTGTTCTTTTCAACGCCGGTGCGTTGGTACATGTACGGTAGGCCCACACTGAGTTTGGGTGTGAAACGAATCTCAGTCGCCAAATAGAACAACAATTGGGTCATTGTTTGTGTCTGCCCCATGTTGGTCATACGCTTCTGGAAGTTTAAGAATAAGACCGGCGGGCTTAGGTTTAGATATCCAGAATGTACAATTCAGTGTGGGAATTCATTTCATCCATGCCCCCTGTGTAAACATTCACCCCGGCTGTTAGGCGGATCGGAACATACATTTGTACTTTTACTAGACGGCCTCAGAAACCTGTCAAATGAACGCTTGTGTTCGTGTCTCTTGGCACCGTACCAAACTCTGAAATCTCAGTTCGATTATTGGAGCATATTCCCAATTGAAACAAACGATTCAATACTAGATTCAATACTAGGTTTTGCCCTTCACCGACGTATTAACTCTGTATACTCAGTGTTGAACCAAAATAATCTATACCAGTACATGTATATATTGCCTAAAAGTGAAACCAAAATATATTAACACAGAGCACACAAGTTGGACTGGATAGTTATCTTCTGATCCTGCACCCTACAATAAAATGACAAACTTTAATAACTTGACCAGATGTAGGTATAAAATCTAAAGACAAATGCAAGCACGCTAACAATTTTACCACGAAGGCCCCTTCAATGGCGAAAGCATTGTGCTATAATAGCGTTAAAACAGTCAGATAATCAGGGGCAGTTGCTTTGTACAATAGCGTGCCCAATGGTTTCGCCATTGAAGGGACCTTGTGACTGTACAGTGACCAGGTGCCCGGATGCGAATTTTATGATTCGAAAGCAGGTATTACCATGAATTTCCAGAATTTGCCGAGCAGTTCGATAGCTCAGTCGACAGGGTCGTGATTTTGTACCGCGAGGGATCCCCGCGACGTGGGTTCAAAACACCATTTTTACCCGATTTATTTTTCTTTTCTAACCTGAGGCTTAGGCGGATTTATTTTAAAAGGGAAATAAAGTCCGAATTCATTACGCTCGAATTATTTTTTTTCTTCTAATTTTATATTTTTTCTCATGTTTTTAAGGGAAGTAATGTCCAGAACGTCATAGCGTACACCAGGGAAAAAAATCGCTGCCCAGATGCGTCTATAAGTGAACATTCTCCACAAACATGCAATCTTGCACCGAGCGCCTACCAAATACACGTATACATGTATGACGCACCACCTCGCCCACGCCAACTTCATCTAAAGTGACACGACGCAGCTTTCCAGCAATCTGACAAGTGACCGCCCTCTTTTGAACTGCCAAGAATGCCTGAATTCTGATGAAAAGTTTTACATTTCAAAATATTTGCGCCCCAAGTGTTTGGTTAATAAGACCCTCAGTAATTCTTCTTCTGACCATAGAGTCGACCCCATTAAATCGCTCGGACAACAAACTGTTGAAAGGCTGAACAACCCAACCACGGCAGCCATTAACAAATGAATTGATGGGGGTTTGGGTTGGGGTATTTGAGCTTTTTCACTGCGTCGTACGACAATGGGTTTACAGATCACTGATTTGTGTTACAGGGGGCACTGACCAATGCACTTTTCGGTTTTCCTTGTAATCGTTGTTGTGTCCAAGTCCCCTCCCCGAGGCTCTCCCGCTTGAATTGCAGGTACATGTATAATTGTGAGGAGAGAAACATGCACATACAGTCCCACAAAAAAACTAACTGTCGAATCGGGCATGTTTTCAGAAAAGTGGGGGTAGTACATGTATTCAACATCGTGTCTAATGTATTGCTGAGTAGAATAATAAGGTCTTACAAATGCTTTTTAGTTGGTTTCATTAGGATGTTTTGTTTAACACAGCAATCACAATGCGGGACTTGAAAAACTACTTGGGCCACTTTTTTTATTTATTAACTTTACAGGTAGAAGCCGGTAGAATAAGTCACAAGTTGCTCTTGAACAAAAAAAATAAATCCTTTGTGTGTTTCTGTAACTGCGCTTTCTCACTTTCAAGGAAAGTGGCCCAAGACGGTTTTCAACCCTTGAGTTCGATTATAGCATAGCGTTTGTTTCAATGCATCCATTTGAATTAAATGAAGTGTGTATAGTAGATTGGTGATTTGAAAATGTTCCAAAACTCACATGCAGTACACCTTTATTAATTGGTTTTCGACGGTTTTTTGTGGGACAACCTGTATAGGCCGTGTTAAAAACATGTCTTACTATTGATCCTAAGTAACTCTGTTGTTTACCAATGGAATTAAACCAAAATTTCAGATCATGTAAACAAACGAACGACAAATTTTATGGAGCGAGTTTCATCAGCTTTGTGCAAGAGGGTGAGATATAAACGGCATACGAAAAGAATACTCACTTTCAGAATCTGCCACCTTCAACTTGGCTTCCTCCAATGCCGATACAGCACTGGAGACGGTGGCGGAAGGCGCGTATACTGCGGCCGAAAACTTCTGAAGGAATGCATGATCACCCCTGATGCCATTGCACACCGCCTCAATCGCTTCGTGCAACATACAATCGAGGAGGTGTGCAATAACATCAGGGGTGAACCTGCATTCCTTCAGAAGCTTTCGGCCGCAACACGCGCCTTCCACTACCGTCTCCAGCGCGCGCTGTGTGATTTTTGTATCGAAAAGTGCGAATTTTCTTCTTAAGGCGTTTAAATCTCACCCTCTTGCACAAAGCTGATGAACTCGCTCCGTAAAATTGTCACGCCTTGTTTGCATGATCTGAACATTTTGGTTGAATTCCTTTGGTAAACAACAGAGTTATTGAGGATCAAAAGTAGGACATGTTTTTTTTTTAACGTAGTATAATGGTAAACGAAAAAAAAGAAAACCGCAATGATCCCAAAATATACAAGATACATGCATGGTAGGCCGGTTCTTATTCTTGAACAATGAAGCTCAATATATAAATAACTTCACAGATAAGAGATGTTGTTCAATTTATTACATTTGAATATAGAAAACAAAAATGAAACTCGCTGAGCGCTCGTTGACACAGTTCGTTTCAAGATTCCACTAACTTAAGAAGTTTAGACTTTGAAAACTTCTGCGGATTATCCAAAACAACGATTCTTCTCAATCTGTGCTGTTTGACAAACTGGACATTTCATTTGGCAACAAAACTCATTAATTGTTCTTTCTTCCAAGAGTTTCCCAGGTTTCGAACTTTGATGCAAGTTTGATTATAGACTGTTGCAATCAACCTTTTATTCACA